>NC_143182.1:13633928-13935714 GCF_047325235.1 Durio zibethinus
AAATACCTATTGCTTTCGTGAGGTCTAATGCCTCCACAATGGCTAGCGAAATACTCTCACTCAAATTGAACTTTTTTGCTTGTAGCTTGTAATGGGTGAGGATTAGGGTACCTTACTAGTTTGTAATGGACAATGATGTAAGGAGCAATATGAAAACCTTTAGACTTTAACCTCAAACCACATATAGTGAACTTTAAGAGTGCCTAACCTATAGATAGAGCCATCATTCTTCTTTTTTAGAATTAACCAAAAGCATAGGATTCATTCCTCTTATTCTTTGTGATGTTTTAATTTACTTAGTTATTTATTTATTCTTTTTTTCTGGGTATACTGACCTTTTCTCTCATCCTTTTGCATTGGTTCATACTTATATCATAAAGTTGCATAAAAAATATTTGCTTGAAAGACGGTCTTCAACAAAAATTTTTCATGGACTCCACAGCATGACTAGTTTATTCTTCATCTGTATTAACACCTTGTAAGTCACCCAACGAAGTAAGGGTCCAGTCAGAAAAGATTCAACTGAAGATGGGGGATTGTTTACCAATTAGATATGATTCAACTTTATCTAAAGAAACATTTATCTTTCTCAAACAAAATAATTTAAAGGATTTGGTTGACATATGAAAGAAGATGAGTCTGTCAAGACAAGAGTAGTTTTGCCAGAAACATAGGCATATAGCATACCTTCTTGCAGTAGTCATCGATGATCAATTAATCAGAGCTGTAACGTAATTCTGGGATCCTGCATATAAGTGTTTCATCTTTAATAAAGTTGATATGACACCAAGCATCGAAGAATATTCAATTTTATTGGGTTTGCACCTCAAGGCTCCTGATAAGATATATGCCAAAAAACACAAGTCAAGATTTCATAAGGGTTTGGCTTAACTCATGGGGATAGACAAAGAAGTTATGGATTCTCATACAAAGAAGAAACAAGAACAGGTTTGCTTACCTTGGAAGTTCTTTCATGAGTTTCTAGTGCAACATGCCAACGAAGAACGGGGGTTAGATTTTGCCTTAGTCATATACGAAATAGTGATCTTCCCAAAAGTTTTGGGTTATATTAAGATAGCAGTGGTTGACTTCTTCGAGAGTGTGATCAATGGCTGTAACCCTTCAATGGTAATATTAGCAGAGACTATCAGATCTTTGAGTTACTGTCGTCAAAATAGAAGGCGTTTTATAGGCTATATGCAGTTATTATACTTATGGATAAAAAGCCATTTCGAATGGGAAAAAGGTGCTTTCTTGAAGCTTTATATTCGTAATCGAGCTTCGATTAAGGAATTCTATGAAAGTGGGTGGTCAAAACAAAAGTCTAAAAAGGAATGGATAACTTTTCTACAAAGATTGACCAGTGCTGAAGTAAGATGGTTGGCCCCATGGATGAATCATGAGCCTATGTTGTATCAATGTAGGGATAATACAGTGGCCCCACTTTTGGGTTTATAGGGAGCGATAAATTATGCACCACTCCTAGTGAGAAGGTAGTTTGGGGTAGAACAGTTCATTCCTATGACGCATGGGCTTCATCAGTTAAATTTCTCTTACAGTGAGCTAAAAGCATTTCAGAGGATGAATAAGATGATTAAAGCATGAAAAAATCCTCGAAGAGTGAGTCCTTGACCGTTTACTAATAAAGTCACTCCAGGGTATTTAGTTTGGAGAGCAAAACGAAGACAAAAAATGGCATTCACTTATGAAAGCTTTCAACCACCAACAGAAGAAAAACTTGAAGAGACACCATCATAATTAGAGCTTGCGACAAAAGAATTTGAGTCTGAAAAGGGTAAGTTAAAGCAAGAAATCCAGAAGCTTTGAGAAGAAAAAGACCGATGGAAAGATAGAGCTAAAAGTCATGAAGCTAGAGTTCGCAAGATTGCTAGAGAACGTGATACAGCTGTTGAAGACTTAGCAGAGCTACACCAAGAACATAAAAGGTTATGTGTGAGAGAAAAGGCCAAAGAGATAACCATTGTTGAGCTGACTGAAAAGAATGCAAAATTGAAGCACGGGTATGCTGAATTGGAAGAAAAAAGTACCCAAGTACAGACAAAGAATAACATGCTGAATAGCTATTTAGGCAGGCTGAGACAAAAGCTGAATGAACAAGAAGACCATATTGCTGCACTAGTTAGGGAGCATAGAGAGTTATCATACCAAATCTAGTATGGTAAGATAGAGAACTTTTGAAGACAGAAATACATTGAGCACCTAACAACCCAAATTTGTAAAGGGGTATGCAAGGTAAGAGAGATGGTGAAAAAGACAGAGGCATTGAAACAAGTGGTGGCCCCAATAGAAGAATATGGACATCGTCTGTTAAACTTCATCGAAGAAGTAGAAGCCCAGTATGAACAGATCAAGCAATTTTATGATTATAATTCTAGGATGATAAACTCAATGTAAATAAAAGTTTTTTGGAATAAATGAAATCTTTTAGTTAAATATCGTTTTTAAGGCAAATGTTCTTTGCATACATGCATTCTCATTTATTGCATTCTCATTCATTACACTTAATAAAGTAACCATGAGATAGTCATGCAAATTTACTAATTCTAAGATATGGTACTTAAGGTTCAAGGATAGCTCCATTTAGCGAAAACCCTATTCATCGATACAACACAAGAGCCAGAGCCAGACAAATAGAGCATGAAAACTCTTACAGATATGGAAAGCTAGAAAAAGCACAGAAAAAAATTGGAAATGAGTTGAGCAAGATTCTAGATGCTCTCAATAAGCTGAACAAAGAAAAATGAGTAGAAGAAAACACAAGCCAACAAGTTCCCCTATTACAAGAAGTGACTGACCCTTTGTATCCTTCAGGTTTTGGTCCACCTCAAGCCTCGTCTACACAAGAGGTTCCACCACAACACTTTGCATATCCTACATATCCTAGAATGTTATCAGCTTTCAATCTAGCGCATTACCATAGCTATGTAAATCTTGTCTTTATTGAAAAAGTAGTAGAACCGATTTCTGACCTAGATGACATGAAAAATAAAGAGAAAGTAAAAGTGACAGAGTCTTAAGAAGATACAAAGATTAGTATGCTAGAACAAAGGTTACGGGCTGTGGAAGGGATTGGATTTTATGGTTCTGTTAATGCTGTTGGGCTGTGCTTAGTCCCAGATGTAGTCATTCCACCAAAGTTCAAAGTATCAGAATTCAAAAAATATGATGGTACGAAATACCCCAAAACTCACATCACCATGTATTGCAGAAAGATGGCAGCTCATGCTCATGATAAAAAACTCTTGATGTATATTTTTCAAGATAACCTTACAGGCTCTACTACTAGGTGGTATGTTCAGCTAGATAGAACCCGCATTCGCTCTTAGAGCAATATTGCTCATGACTTTATCAGTCAATATCGACATATTATCGATTTGGCTCCTGATCGTTTATCTTTATAGAACCTAAAAAAAAAAAGCAAACGAGTCTTTTAAAGAATATGCCCAGAGATGGAGGGATGTAGCTTTTCAGGTACAACCTCCTCTGACTGAGAAAGAGACTACAGTGCTATTTGTTAGTACTTTAAAACCTCCCTATTATAAAAAAAATGATAAGGAATACAACCAAAAATTTTACTGATATGGTAATTTTGAGAGAAATTATTGAGAGTGCCATCAAGAATGGCAAGTTGAAAGGAGGTGAAGCATCTAACAAAAGAGTCCCGAAGAAGAAAGAGACTGAAGTTCAGGTTGTGGGCTTTGATAGAGCAATTTGGAGGTTATCAACCCTACTCACCACAAGGATACCTTCTATATTACCCTACTGTAAATAACATTTTCCCTTACCCATACCAACCATTTGTATAGTCACCTTATCCCCAGACATATCAAACTCATCTTAGGCCTCAGAATACCATATATAGCCCTAACACTCAGCCTATCCCAAGACCTCAAACTCGTTCAGCTAACCCAATTGGTGGTTCACGAGAGCAACGAACTATTTACGAAAAACTTATATTTGACCTAATCCCAATGACTTATACAGAATTATATCAAGAGCTTTACAACAGTCATTTGATTGCTCCTAGTAAGTTAGAACCCTTCAAGCCACCTTGCCCTAAGTGGTACGATCTTACAGCCTATTATGACTATCACTATGGGATTGCTGGTCACTTCATTGAGAATTGCACTGCCTTGAAACATAAAGTACAGCGATTGATCAAAGATGGAATGATTAGCTTTAATACAGGAAGGGTGACTGCACCAAATATTAGTAGCAATCCCTTGCCTAATCATAATGTGAATACTTTAAATGAAGAATAGGAGTGCCATTTGAAGAAAAAAGTGACAGATATTAAGACACCTCTCAGCCAATTGTTTAATGTTTTATGAAAAGCTGACATGATACAACCAGTGGGTCCACACAACTATCATGGATATATATAGTCGGTACTAGTTGTAAATATCATAGTGGGACAATGGGTCACTCTATTGAAACTTGTGAGTAATTTTGCCAAGAGGTGCAAAAATTCTTGGATTCATATCAGATGGAGGTCTATGAAAGAGGAGAAAACTTAGAAAGTATTGAGGTGTCCATGACTGGTAAGCCTGTAAAACTATTTCTAAAGCCAGTGACAATTCATTGTGGGAACAAGCCAAAGTCAATCATAGACAAACTCATTCCCAGGTCGGTAACTTTTAAAGTTTTGACTCTTTTCCCATACAAGGATGATAAAGCTATACCCTAGAAATATGGCTGCGATATAGTAGTTTAGGGGTAAGAAAGGGATGTCTCTAAAGCTGACACTTTCAATATAACTGGTGTAGGAGGTATTACTCGAAGTGGAAGGTGCTATACTCTAGAAATATTAGAAAAGGCTAAGAGAGAGAAAGCCAAGGAAAGAGAAAGATGAAATAACCCCGAAGTAGAACCTAAGGAAGATCGCCAGAAGTCGGTGTCAGAAAAAGAGGTTTGTGAATTCTTGAAGCTGGTAAAATATAGCAAGTACTCAATTGTTGAACAGTTGAACAAAATGCTAGCACAAATCTCATTATTATCACTACTATTAAATTCAGAGCCATACCAAAATGCCCTGCTGAAAGTGTTGAATTGAGCATACGTGACACATAATGTATCTGTTGAATATGTGAACCACTTGGCTGAAAATCTAGTCATGCTGAATCACATTTCATTTAGCGATGATGAGATTCCCTTGGAGGAAGAAAATGCCAAGGCTTTGCATATCACGATCAAGTATAAAAGCCATACCATAGCCAAGGTCTTTATTGATAATGGCTCTACTATTAGTGTCATGCCTATGTCAATTTTGACAAGGTTACCCATTGACTACTCTTATATGAAAGACAATCAGATGATCGTGAGAGCTTTTGATGAGACCAGAAGAGAAGTCTTGAGGGATATCGAGATGCCTTTGTAAATTGGGCTGTGCACTTTTAATATGAAGTTTCAAGTGATGGATATCTCTCCCTCCTACAGCTATCTACTGGAAAGGCCATGGATTCACATGGTAGGTGCTGTGCCCTCTACCTTGCACCAAAAGATTAAGTTCAATGTAGAAGGTCAATTAGTAGTGGTAGTTAGAGAGGAAGACATGCTAGTAACCCAACCATTGAATGCTCCGTATGTAGAGGCTGTCAAATAAGCATTAGTATGCTCCTACCGATCTTTTGAGCTAGTTAATTCTGTAGGTAAAGGACTTAAAAATCAACATTTTTCAAGGATAATGATGAGCTAAGTCATCAATAAGGGTTGGGATCCAGGATTAGGGCTGGGCAGGAACTTACAGGGAATAAAGAAACCCCCGATGGTGATAGACAATAACGAAAGGTTAGGCCTAGGCTATGAGGTAACAGAATGGGAGATCAAGAGAAGGCCAGTAGGAAAAACAACAAGACTAATGGTTATCCCACACATGTACGAGACTTTAAAACCTAGAGGATTCATGTACCCAGATATAGGAAAAAATGTGAAAAAGACTTTTGCCCAGCTAACCATTAATGCTATTGAAGATGAAGTGGGGCTTAATCAATAAGGGTGGGTTTGCCTTTGTCCACCAGATTATGAGCTGAGCAATTGGAGTACCATTGAAGTGCCTGTGACTTTTGAAACTAATACAATGTAATTGTAACATCCCAATAGCTATTGCCCAAGGCATTGGGGTGATCTTTCTTATTTGGGTCATTTATCTTTTATTATTTTAATAAAAATTAAGAAGGATGCATTTTCATTCATCTCTTCTTGTGTCTTCATTATTTCTATCTTTTCAAACACATCTTGCTAACATATCCCATTTCATCTAATTTCAGGTCCTTAAATGAACATGAAGATAATCATGATAACAATCAATAGGTTAGATTTGAGAATTCAATTAATAATGATGAACTTTATAATGAAGAGAATTTTGAGGAATATGTTATGCCTCCGGATCTAATGAGATTGATTAAACAAGAAAATAAGCCAATTGAGCCTCATCAGGAGATAGTTGACTTAGTGAATCTGGGAGATAAAGAGAATAAGAAAGATGTCAGAATTGGCACTTCACTTTCATTAAGAGATAGACAACATTTGGCATATTTACTTCAGGAATTCATGGATGTATTTGCTTGATCTTACCAGGATATGTCAGGGCTGAGCACGGAGATAGTAAAGCATAAATTACCCCTGAAGCTAGAATGTAAGCCAGTCCAGCAGAAACTAAGAAAAATGAAACTTGAAATACTACTAAAGATCAAAGAAGAGGTGAAGAAACAGTTTGATGTAGGTTTTCTACAAGTGGCCAAGTATCCAGAGTGGGTAGCCAATATACTACCCGTTCCTAAGAAAGATGAAAAAGTATAAATATGTGTAGACTATCGTGATTTGTATAAAGCTAGTCCAAAGGATAACTTTCCTTTGCCTCATATTGACACACTAGTGGATAACATGGCTAGGCATTCAATTTTCTCCTTTATGGATGATTTCTCAGGGTATAATCAGATAAAAATGGCTGTAGATGATATGGAAAAAACCACTTTCATGACCATATGGGGAACTTTTTGTTACAAAGTTATACCTTTTGGGTTAAAAATTGTTGGGGTGACATATCAAAGGGCTATGGTAATATTCTTCCATGACAAGATGCACAAAGAGATCGAGGTGTATATAGACGATATGATTGTAAAATCTTACGAGAATGAATATCATGTCGCCAGCCTTAAAAAGTTATTTGAGAGATTGAGAAGGTTTCAGCTCAAGTTAAACCCAGCTAAGTGCACCTTTAGGGTAAAGTCAGGGAAGTTACTAGGCTTTGTGGTCAGTGAAAAAGGAATTGAAGTCGATCCAGACAAGATACGGGCCATTCAAAATTTGTCACCTCCGAGTACACCAAGAAAGTTCGAGGTTTTCTGGGAAGATTAAACTACATTTCTCGATTTATCTCTCAGCTTACCTATAAATATGATCCCATATTAAGCTTTTCTGTAAGAATAATCCTGAAAAATAGAATGAGGAATGTGAAGTGGCTTTTGATAAAATTAAGCAATACTTTCAAATCCTCCAATGTTGGTGCCACCTATTCCAAGAAAACCCTTAATTCAATGGAATATGTGCTGGAGCAACAAAACGAGTCTAGCCGAAAGGATAGAGCTATTTCCTATCTGAGTAAAAAGTTCACAGAATATGAATCCAAGTATTCCTCATTAGAGAAAAAATATTGTGCATTAAAGTGGACTGCCAAAAGACTCAAATAGTATATGCTCTATCATACCACATGTCTCATAGCAAAACTGGATCCGATTAAATATATCTTTGAAAAGCTTTCTTTGTTTGGAAAAATTGCTGATGACAAGTAATACTCTCAGAATATGATATTATATATGTGAGCCAAAAGGTAACAAAAGGGGGTGCTATAGCGAAGTTCTTTGCAAATCGCGCTACTAATGAATATGAACCAATGAGGTTGAAATTCTCTGATAAAGATCTAATGACTATTTTCCAACTGAAGAAAGGGGAGCATGGAGAAAAATGTTGGAGAATGTATTTTGATGGAGCTACCAATGCCTTGGGATATGGAATTGGGGCAATTCTGATCTTTCCAGAAGAACAATACTACCCTGTAACAGCAAGGTTAAATTTTAATTGCACAAATAACATTACTGAATATGAGGCATGTGTCATGGGCTTACAAGCTACTATAGATAGAAAAGTGAAAGCATTAAAAGTGTTTGGGGACTCAGCTCTAGTTATATATTAGTTGAAAAGGGAATAGGAGACGAGGGATTCAAAACTCGTTCCATATCATAAGTATATTCTAGAGGTGATAAAATAATTTGAAGATATCCAGTTTGATCATTTACCTCGAGAAAAGAATCTGATTGTCGATGCATTAGCTACTCTAGCTGTAATTATTCAAATTAATGACAATACTGACATTCAACCCATCAGGCTAGATGTTAAGGATATGCCAGCTCATTGCTCTAATGTAGAAGAAGAGGAATATAGGAAGCCCTGGTATTATAATATCTTATAGTATATTAAAGATCAGCAATACCTAGTTCAAGCAATAAAAAATGATAAAAGGGTCATCTGAAGATTAGCTATGAGCTTTTTCTTGGATGTGGATGTTCTGTACAAAAAAAATCGGGATCAAGTATTACTAAGGTGCATAAGTAAGGCTGAAGCAAGGAAAATCATTGAAGAGGTGCATGATGGAATTTGTGAGGTACATACCAGTGGACATATGATGACAAGATAGATTAAATGACTGAGACTTATAAGATTGGCATGAGAAGTTGCCATTTGCATTGCATGCATATCGAACGTCAGTTCGCACCTCTACTGGGACAACCTCATTTTTTTTTTGTTTATGAAATGAAAGCTATACCACCAGTGAAAGTGGAAATCCCATCCTTAAGGGTTCTAAAAGAAGTTGAGTTAGATGAAGCTGAATGGATTCAAGAATGCTATAAACAGTTAAATTTCATAGAAGAAAAGAGATTGACTACATTGTGCCATGGTCAGCTATATCAAAGAATAATAATGAGGGCGCATGATAAAAAGATTTGATCCCGTTGCTTTCGAGAAGGAGAGTTGGTCTTAAAGAGAATCCTTCTAATCCAGCGTGATAATAGGGGAAAATGGACTCTGAATTAAGAACGGTCGTATCTGGTAAGACAGGCTTTTTCAGGTGAAACACTGATACTAACTGAGATGGATGGAAATAATTTACCACATCCTATAAATTCTGATGCTGTGAAGAAGTATTATGCTTTAAAAAATGAAAAAATAAAAAAATAAAAAAAGAAGACTCAAGGCGAAAATCCTAAAAGGGCGGTTTGAGTCATAGGGGGTTTATCTAAGTTAAAAACCTGAAAAGGCAGCTTAGATAAAGAGAATACAGCATCAAATTTAAAAATTCGTTGACATGGAGACTAGCAAATTTGGAGGAGCTTTGAGTTGTTAAATACATCAGATGGTTGGGTTTTCAAAAAAAATCTTAAGATGTGTTATCATGATTATCCGATTGTTCATTTTTGGGCATGAAACTCCCCATACTTATCCTTGTATTTCTTTCTTGGCTAAAGTTTGCCAACATTTTGTTAATAAAAGACATTTTATTTCACTCTTTGTGTGCCTCTTCTGTTGACAGTTTCTCAACCATTCTTATTCTTTTCTTCTTGATACTCTACAATCGAAGAAATATGCAAATGCATTTTTACTTGTTGAGTTTGAAATAATGATTAATAAATGAATAATGGCATGAAAGACTTTTACATTACATTGAAAAAGTCAAGAGTGATAAAAGTATAATCGAGATGTTCAGTTCCTGATAAGGGCATTGAATTTGAAAATAGATTTTTTACAAGAAGAATGTGAGTGGAAGAGATGATTGAGAACTACACTGGCTCAATCTTAGAAGAGCAGTGTAATCTGGTTTTTAAAGAATCAAAGGGTTTGATGCCCAAGAAAAGAGCTTGAGAAACTTGAGTACCATAATTGAATAGGAATTAATTAGCCAACATTTACATAGCATGCATTGAATTTCATATGCATTACATAGCATATACTACATTCAAGAAAATATAGAGCATAAATTCAAGAAGCAGGGGTATTCCAACATCCCACATAGAGAAGATAGATGTGAAGACATTTTCAAATTTGAGAAAAAACTTGTCAGGTAAGTTTTTAATCCTTGAAATAGGATGTTTCTCGGTATCAGGATTGATTTGTAAGACCTTTGGCCATAATATCCTGAAATTCCTTCAAACACAATTTTTAACTCCTTTGGACTTGATTATCAAGGAGCAATTTTATTTTTCAAAGTTGTGATGCCTCTGTTCAGAGGAGCAATTTACTTTTCAAAAGTCGTTGAGCCTCTGATTAGAGGAGCCTTTTATTTTCAAAAGTCATTGAGTCTCTGATTAGAGGAGCTATTTATTTTCAAAGTCGTTGAGCCTCTGATTAAGGGAGCTTTGTTTATTTATTTTCAAAAGTCGTTGATCCTCTGATTAGAGAAGCTTTATTTATTTTCAAAGTCGTTAATCCTCTGATTAGAGGAGCTTTGTTTATGTTTTTCAAAGTCATTGAGCCTCTGCTTAGAGGAGTTTTGATCAAATTTGTAACACAAAAAATGAAAAAAAGAGGTCGAGTGAAGTCTTGAATGGGTGTTTATGTTTTTACGCAATTTCTGTTTCACAGAAAATGTACAAAGAGGGGCAACTGTAGACACTCAATTTAGTCTAGGCTCAGATCAATTGGGTCTGGTCCAAATGGGTAAGCCCATTTTATTTTTTATTTTGTATTTTATATCTTTATTTTATTTTTTATTTTTATTTTTTATTTTTTTGTATCTTATGTGTTTATTATTTATTTATTTATTGTTACTATTTATTAATATATATTTATGTTTTTTTATCTGTTAATATTTATATATATTTATCTATTTATATATTATTAATATTTATATATGTTTATCTATTTATATATTATAATATATATGTATTTATTATTATTTATATATTTATATATTATAATTTATCTATTATTATTTTTATTTATCTTTAATATTTTTATTTATCTAATTATTTTTCTTTAATTATCTATTAACATTTTTATTTGATTTGATTTTCTTTTTCTTTTTATTCGGTTGAGATTGGAATGAAATTTGGGGAATCCTACCGTGAATTTGGGATTCAATCAAAGTTCATATTGGATTTAATGATTGAATCCCAATCCAAGGAGGAGTTGAGATTGATCAGAAATTCTTCTGATCAATCCTTATAAATATATCTACGAATCAAAGGACCAACAGACACAAAAAGGCAGACACTGGCTGAGAGAGAGTGAACAGAGAAGAAACAGAAGCTAAAAAAGAGTTTTTGTATGTTAGAATAGCTCTAAGAATCGATGGGAATTTTTTAGAATTTTTGGTGAATTTTTTTTTTTGAAAATTTTTGGAAAATTTCTAGATTTCGATTGAATTTTTTGGCGAAGTTTAAATTTTTCAGTGACTTTTCTGGCCAAGTTTGAATTTTTCGGCCAGCTTCCCAATTTTCGATGACTATTTTCAGAAATCGATCAGCTTTTCGATGAACTTCTGGTAAAAATCCCAGATTTCGATAAAAATTTCCAGAATTCGATGAGAAGTCAACCGAAGTTCTTCATCTGTTTAGAGCGAAGGGAGAGGAAAGGAAGGGAAGAGAGAGAGAGGGAAGGCTTAGTCTGCTGAAAAATAGAGAAATTAGCTTTTTATACCTAGTGAAAACCACATCATTTTGGCGTTACGGTGCCTAGAGGATCCATGCGTTTTGAAATCAGGCAACCCGACCTGAGCTTCAACTTACTTTCGACCCGCGTTCAACTCGAGTGCGAGCCGTTTTCGAAGTTGAGCCGATTCGAGCCGAGTCGCATCTTCGAGCCGTCTTTTCTTCTTCAAGCCGCGTCGAGCCGAGCCGTTAAGCCGAGCCGTTCTTAGGTTTTTTATTTATTTATTATTTATTATTATTATAATTATTATAATTATTTATTGATTAGATTAGAATTGTTTAATACATTTTATTTTTATTTTATTTTATTTTCTTTAAATAAAATTCAAAAAAAAATATTTTTGAGGAAAAGTTGAAAGTATTAATTTTCTTTGAAAATAAGTTTTCTAAAAAAATATTTTTGAGGAAAAGATGAAAGTATCAATTTTCCTTTAAAATAAGCTTTCTAAAAAAAAATTTTTTTGGAGAAAAGTTGAAAGTATCAATTTTCCTTAAAAATAAGTTTTCAAAAGTGGATTTTTGAGAAAAAGTTGAAAGTATCAATTTTCCTCAAAATTAAAGTTTCTAAAAAATTTTTTGAGGAAAAATTGAAAGTATCAATTTTTCTTGTACAAAAGTAATTTTTTTCCTTCCTTTTTATTTTCTTGAATTTTCTTTAATATTAAATAATCCGACAATGGAGCCTCTGTAAGTGAAACAATAGTTTTCTTGCATACTCTCGAGGTGAGGAAATTTTTTAATTTTCTGCTAAAAGTATTAGAGTCAATTGAGAATAATTTTCAATAATTAATTACTTGGTAAAATTTTAAGGCTTATTGGATAGCATAAAATTAAGCTGGTACCATCTTTCAATGGGCGTTGTAAGGGTGCTGTAACCTTCCTCACATGTAACCGAAGTCTTGAACTCTATTCTGGTTAGTAGACCTGAACCTATTCTTTTAGGGACCTTTAAACTTAGGTGTTCCTTGAAATGATAGATTCCTTAGGTGGCCAATCGCACCTAAATAAAAAAGATTGGTAGTGACTCATTCAAGTCAATGTCTAGTGATGGATCCTCGGATCTAGACATTATGACAGGAATGTTTAGACAATTATGATGATAATTCAGGATTTGATACCATTCATAATGGTTTGATTGATAAATTTAAGATTGTTAGGATTGTTGGGTCAAAAAGACAACTCTGGTGAAAGTTTGGCTTATTAAAAGGTGAAAGTGATACAACATATAATCTTTGCGATTGTTCATTTTCAAGTTTGCTCTTAGTCAATGAATGTTCTTCATTGAGAGTATTTGTGTTCGAAATGAGAAATGACCATCTTTCTTCTATCCTTTCAAAAGAAAATCTCTTGCTATCTTATTTGAACCTATTAAAAATTTCTTTTTAAGAACCCCTACATTGGGGGGCAAAGCCATTTTATAATCAAGTTTTCTTTACAAATGAAAAAGAAAAGAAAAAAAGGAAAAGGAAAAGGAAAATGGAGAAATTGATAAGGTAAAATACCAATGTGCTCCACTAAAAAAAAAAAACAATGAAGTAGAAATTGATGGGACAAAATGCCATGTGCTCCATATGAAGAAATGATCCCTGGTTTGATTACCCGTAAATATAATTTGGGCTTGTTTTATCCATTGCTTTGGCAACCTTTACCCTAGCCTATGCTACATCTATTAAAAGTCCATTTTGATTGATATGAATACTCAGATTAAAGAATCATGATTTGAATTAATGCAAACTTGCCATCGGATTATTTGAGACTTTGATCAAAATGCCATTGATGAATAAATGGGAAAAGAGAAATAAAAAAGAAAGATTAAAAAAAGGTGAGCAAAAAAAAAAAGGGCAAAAACAAAAGAAAAAAAAAGTAAAAACAAAAAAAAAGAAAGATAAAATAAGAGAAGAAAAAACCAAAGTGAAAAAAGAAAAGAAAAAAGAGAAAAAAGGGAGACTTAGATTGAAAACCCAAAAGGGTGGTTTAAGTAAAGATGAAAACTTGGAAGCACAGTTTTATATGAGAGTCCTAGGAATGAAGATGAAATCGATGGAATCATGTTTTTGAAAGAGAATTTTGAATTTGAGTTCAAAATTGTCTGAATAGTCGTTATTTTGGATATTAATATCCTATTTGAAAATCATAGCATTTTGCCTTTGTTCACCATTAAGTTATTTTTTACACTAACTTTTGTTCTCTTAATAATAAAAACCCATTTTTCTATCCTTCACCAAATGAACACTGTTGAACAAACCAAGGAAATGTATCATGTTTGTCACTAATTTGAATGACGGCAAATAAATGAATGACATTTTTCATAAAATATTTTTCATTCTTTTGAAAGAAACTTGAGTTGAGATGAATAAAAGAAACATGAGAAAATGATTTACAAAGGAGTAAACAAGGTGATTCAGTAACAAATTCAGTGATAGATTGGTTGGCAGAACATGTGATCATGACCAGATGAAAAGAATGATATAGATCAACTGACGAAATTTGTTCTAAGGTTATTGATACTAAGAAGCTAAGAAGAACTGGTGGAGTCTTAAGAACTTTGTCACCATAATTAAAATTTCATGACATCAGCATTATATACATTATGTTTACATTTATATCCTAGTTAGGACATGAATTTGCAGTGTTGCATTATCACATATCACTCATTTGATCTTAACTCAGTTCAGATTATTTTTTTAACCTGCGATTCAATCTTGATCACTCATTTCAATCTCTGCTCAATCCAGATCATTTTTTTAACTCTTGCGAAACTTGTAGTCTTGTGAATCTTTCTTTTTTATGAATCTAAAAGTCTTTGCAAATCTAAAATCTTTATGAATCTAGAACTTTTGCGAAATTTGAAATCTTGCAAAATTTTCTTTTTTGTGAATTTAAAAGTCCTTGTGAACCTGAAATCTTTATGAATCTAGAACCTTTGCAAAACTTGGAGTCTTGTGAATTTTTCTTTCTTACGAATCTAAAAGTCTTTGAGAATCTAAAATCTTTACGAATCTGACACATTTGCAAAACTTAGAGTCTTGTGAATTTTTCTTTCTTGCGAATTTGTAAATCTTTGCAAACCTGAGATCTTTACTAATAAAAAACCTCTATGAAACTTGAAATCTTGTGAATCTTTCATTCTTGCAAATTTGAAAACCTTTTCAAATCTTGAATCTTTGCAATTTTGTGAAACTTGGGATCTTTCAACTTCTATTATGGAACATCACAAATTTTTGAATGGTCAAATTGTGAATCTTTGGATTTATAGTGAAAATTTGAACTATATTTTTCTAACCTATGGCATCATCCCAATCATCTAATCCCAGCTTAAGCCAAATCATTTGCTTGACTAGTGGCATCATCATGGTTATTCATCTTTAACCTCGACTCAATCTTGGTCTCTTTTAAACTCGTGGCATCATCTCAGTCATCCAATCTTGGCTCAGGCTAGATCATTTTCGTTACTTGTGGTATCATCCCGATCATTCATCTTCGACCACGACTCAATCATGATCACTTTTAGGCTCATAACATTGTCTTAGTCATCTGATCTCAGCTCAAGCCAAATCATTTTTTTAACTGACGACATCATCTTGGTCAGTTAAACTTAGGATCTTTCAACTTCTATTATGGAACCTCACAAATTTTTGAATGGTCAAATTGTGAATATTTGGATTTAGAGTGAAATTTTAAACTTTATTTTTCTAACCTATGGCATCATCCCAATCATCTGATCTCAGCTTAAGCCAAATCATTTGCTGGACTAGTGGCATCATCATGGTTATTCATCTTTAACCTCGACTCGATCTTGGTCTCTTTTAAACTCGTGGCATCATCTCAGTCATCCAATCTTAGCTCAGGCTAGATCATTTCGTTACTTATGGTATCATCTCAATCATTCATCTTCGACCTCGACTCAATCCTGATCGCTTTTAGGCTCACAACATTGTCCTAGTCATCTGATTTTAGCCCAAGCCAAATCATTTTTTTAACTGACGACATCATCTTGGTCATTCATTTGTGACCATTTTTAAACTTGCGACATTGTCCCGACCATTCATCTTCTACCTCGACTTGGTCTTAATCATTTTATCTTTAGACTCTTGGTTTTATCCTGGTCATTCGATCTCAGCTTAGTCGCGATCATCTTCCTAACTTCTCGATCTCAGCTTAGTCTAGATTATCTCTTTGACTTTTTTATTTTGATTATTTTTCTGGCTTGTAGTTCAGTCCCAGTCATTTCCATTTACTGCTTTGACTTTTGGAACATAATAGGTGTTTAGGCCTTTGCATTATCTCTGTCTAACAGGAATATGCAAAGATTAGAGCTACAACACCCATCTGTATCTGAGGTCAAGTTTCGTCATTTCTATTGTTATTCATTACTATTAGTAGTACTATTTTTTGTTATTACTATGGTTTTATATTATTATTATTATTATTATTGTATAATGTACTACTATAGTATAGTATTATGTTGTATATATATTATTACTATAATTTATTAGTATTATTATTATTTATTTATTTTTATTTATTTCCTTTCCTAATCAACAACCAAAGAAATGAAAATTTGGAATTGAATTTGGTCAAAGGTAAATTAGAACCCAAATCAAGAGATTTTTAATCAATCTGGGAAATTAGTAAGGAACCTAGACTTAATTAGAGGTCTAGGTAAAATCCAATCCCATGATTCAAGCCTTGGATTGGTTTTGTCCATTTTCTAAAATCCTGCTAAAGACTGCCCATAAATTGAATGAGGAATCAAAATAGAGGACATGTTTTGATTTTGAATGAAAACTATTAATGGTATTTAAAATTTGTAAAAATGCTTTTCGGGAGTCAGGTTTTTGAGATTTTGATTCTGGGAATTCTAGGTTTGGCTTTAAATTTATGAAAAAGATTTGGGTTTTGGATTTTATTTTAGAATGCGAGAATTAGGATTCTAGGATTTTTGGGTAGGAATTTAGGTTTTTTGAAAATTTTGGTGTTTTTTTGGGTTTTATGGGTTTTTAGGAAGAATTTTTAAAGTTTTTGATGAATTTCCCAATAGGGATTTGAATTTTCCAGTCATATTTTGACCAATTTTTTAGAAACTGGCAAAAAACATAGTTTTCGATTAAATTTTTGAAGAATTTTTAGAAAGAGGTCAGAGCTTTTGGGAAGCTAGAAATAGTGGTTTGGGGATTTTTGAAGCAAAAACGTTGAGCGTGGCTTATATAGCAACCCAAAATGGTAACGTGGTAACAGCCTAGGATCCACACTCTAACCCGTTGACTTGCGCGCAAACCTAACCTAATCATAAGGTTTCATTTTGTAACACCCCTAATCCTACATCGAAAAAATGTGTGGATAAGAAATGATATATGTGTAGAGATCTAAACCCAAATTTGTGATATGCCTTTTGTAAAATAAAACCATGAGACCTTCGAGTCAAAGCGGACAATACCTCGTAAGTTGAGTGCAGGTCTCCACAAATAGTATCAAAAAAGTCACTAGTCGGTGGCTGTAAGAGTCACTAGGTGCTACACGGTGGAGCTGTGGAAGTCACTAAGTGCTACATAGTGGTCTGGTGTGATCTTGGTCTTATAAATGGACTCAGCTTGACAAGAATGTCAAGCTTCAAAAGTAGAGAGATTGTAACGACCTTAATCCCACATCGAAAGAATGTGTGGATAAGAAATTATATATATGTAGAGATCTAAACCTAAACTTGTGAGATGCCTTTTATGGGACACAATAGTGAGACCTTCGAGTCAAAATAGACAATACCTCATAAGTTGGGTGTGAGCTCCATTCTTCCGATGTAGAATTGGGGGCGTTACACCTTTTTCCATTTTTATTTTACTTTTTTATTTTCATTTATTTTTATGTTTTAAAGTTTGTATTTTACTTTTAGTTATTATTATTATTATTCTACTGTATTTTTATATAAAAAAAATCTTTTCTTTCTAAAAAATAAAAGAAAAAACAAAAGAACAAAAAAAATAAAAGAAAAAACTTAAACAAAAAAAAATTTCTTCAAATAAGTTTTCAAAAAAAAAATCTTTTAAAAAAAATCCTTTCAATAAAAAATCTTTTTTCAAATAAAATTTCTTACAAAATAAATTCATAAATTATGCTAAACTATTGGAGAATATTCATTTATTTAATTTTTTAAATGAAATCCACTAAAGTATTGAGAAATTTCATAAATTATCTTTTTATTTCAAAAAATAATAATAAAAAATAATAAAAGATATTTTTTTATCCTCCAAACTATTGGAGAATTGGTTTTTAAATTAAGCCTTACCAAACTATTAGGAGACTTAATGAAATTCACAAAATTTTTAAAATATTTTTGTAATAAAATCTCACCAAACTATTGAGATATATGCTTCAAAGTAAGTCTTACTAAACTATTTGACAACTTTACTAATATTTTTGAATAAAAAACCTTAATAAATCCAATGACGAAGCCTCTTCTAGGTGAGACACTAATTCCATAAATACTCTTGAGGTGAGAAAATTATTTTAAATTGTTACCAAACTATTGAGACAATTTTAAGACTAATTTTTAATATTTAATATTTTGGTAAAAGTATAAACATTATTAAGGCTTGGATAATTTGAGATCAAACTGGTACCATCCTTTGAATAGGCATTGTGAGGGTGCTATAATATTTTACAAGCGTAACCATACTTTTGAACCTAAAATCTGATTTCATAGATCAAAATATACTATTTAAAGATACTTAAGTCAATATTAGGATTTCTCTTAAAATAGGATAGATGCAATCAAGTGACCAATCATACTTAAACAAAAAAGATTGGTTGCGACTCTTCTAATCCATATCTAATGATAGGTCCATAGATCTACACATTATGACATATATAAAAAAATAAATGTGAAATTGTAGTAAATTAACCCAAAAAAAAAGAGACGAAGAAGAAGGGAAAGAGAATGTTGTTTCAAAATTTCATTGAAATATAGTATTGACTCTTGGCTTCACCGTCCAGGAGTTAACTTTCAAGCTTTCTTGATCTTTGATCCCTATCCTCATATCTATCTTTCTATTTGTCTGTTTTTTTCCCCTGCAATGGAGAATATAAGCAAACGAAGTACCTTTTGCCTTCAAAACCTATTATTTCTCTTTCTTCCATTTCTCTTTTTCATAATTCAGTACCTTGCTGTCCTTGTTACAAGAGACTCCCTGGTAACCCCTTACAACCCCATAGAAAACAGCACTATTGACTGTGTTTCTTCCACAGATAACCAATCTCTCGATAATCGTCTTTGGATCAAAGATGGCAATGGAAAATTCACCCTCATAGAGCAACAAAACAATAATAATAAATCATCAGTGTCTTTAACAGCAACTCAATCGCTGCCCTCCTTAAATGATGGGGTTTCGTACTACACAGCTCGTCTTTCTTACTCAAAATTCACTTATTCAATTCCCCTCACTACTGGCCAAAAGTTTATTCACTTGTACTTCTATCCAACTTCATATCCAGGCTTTGACGACCCTTTTAATAAAGCTTTCTTCTCTATTAGAGCAGGTCCCTTTACCCTTCTCTGGAATTTTAGTGCTTTACTTCATGCTGGATGCGAAATTACTCTCATCAAAGAATTTTGTGTAAACATTGATAACGGCCAAAGGCTAAACTTAACCTTCACTCCAAATCCTTATATCTCTTATTCTTATACTTTCATCAACGGCAGAGATTTAAATAGCGGTTACTGTCACATTTTTGGTCGCGTCGCGTTTATCACGTTTTCAGATATAACTAAAATCATTGAAATCACTGCGGTCATCAAGGTTATGAAATTTATTTTTTGCACAATTTATTATAAAATGTAATAATTATAACTATAATTATAAAAACTCTTATTTAATGATTTTAAAAATAGTTTATGACACTATGTTTTTTATTTTCTAAAAAAATTATTCACAATTTTATTTAGATTATAAAAAGCATTCATTTTTTGTTTATCCACAAAATTTTTCTTGGCCAAGTTCATATTCAATATTAATTCTTAGACAAATCAAATATTAACAAAATATAATATGTTAAATACTAAGCATCTATATTTAATAAAATTACAAACTTAAAAATACAATAATTTCAAATTCTATCAACTACAATTATTGATATATATTTCAAAATTTACCACATGGTAGAATGACGAGGAGGATCAAATTTTCTATCTTCTCTTTGAGAGCCGAGTTGACTCAATCTCTATTCCTGAGGCCTTTGTTCTTAATACATTTAAAGTAGAAGATATATTTGATGATGATACATTTGTGGTAAATGATACATTTAAGTTGTAAGATACATTTGAAGAGGTGGAGGATACATATGAAGGTGGACTACCATAAAGAGGTCAAAAATTAAATTGTTCTGACAGATAGTCATGTCCTTAAGTACTAGTAGATGATTCATTATACTCAAAGTTACTAGAATTTGGTCTTCCACTTGAAGATGAAAAACCTCTAAAAATATCATAGTGGTGCTTCTTGGCTTTTCCTTTTAATCGACCTGTATATGCACTTTGACCCTTATTAGATTTAGCAAATGGATTTACTCCATATTTTGCCATATTAATGAAAAGTCCACCAGTAGCAGCAAGCCCAAATTCTCCCCCAAGTGGGTTGTAAGGTCGATCTGCATCCATATTATCACCAAAAATTACACCATCACCATCGCCATCATCATCATTATCATCTGGACTTAAACCACCACCATCATTATTCTAACTTAGTGTTGAACTTGAACTTGAATGAGACACATTCCTAACTTAAGATTGGCATGATTGTTCAACATCATTTCATTATCAGAATTATCTGCGGGCAACCAATCAGAGTTTTAACCATCTAACAAAGGATTTTTTTTCTCTTGTAGCCATTCTATTAGTGGATCATCATCTTCAAAAATATGGTCAAGGCTAATAGGATTAAAATTATTATTTATCTCATCAATGCTCATTCTTTTCTGATGTCTTATCTTCAATCTCATGTTATAATAGGCATATATACAAGTTTCTGAAATCTTTCAAACTTCAATCTGTTTCTTGCTTTGGTGTGAATATAGCTAAATGTGCTCCAATTACTTTCACAATTTGATGTAGATGTTGTTTGACTAAGCACTTTGATTGCTAGCTTTTGTAATTCAGGAACACAAGTGCCATATATCATCCACCACTCGGCTGTATAAAATTATTTAAATTAAATTTGAATATGCTATACAATTAAATAATATAAATAAATTATAATTATTTAATTTACTATTTACCTGGATTCATTTGTTTCCAAGCACTTTGTGCCTGTGGAGTACTAAATGTTTCATGCTTGTCTCAAAATAATAATAACTACATCAATTGAAAATACAAAAATAAATGAATAAATAAAAAATAATTCAATTTTTAATACATAAAATAAATGTTAAAGTTATAAAATAATATTAATACTAACCTGATTAATCATTCTGATTTGAGTTTCTATCAAAGGTTTTAATCTTTCAATAACTATTTTTGTGCCTTCTAATGTTTCTTTAAATACATTTGCAGAATGTTCCACTTCAAATTGAAATTGTGGATTTAGATAGTAACCTAAACATAATTCATAATAATATTATATTAAAGTAATAAAAAATAAATATATAAGCAATTTAAGTATAAAAAATAAATATATTTTTTAAATACCATCTATATTATAGGTTTACTTACTAGCTAAATGCAAGTCAGAGTGCATGAAACTCCATCTATTGTCAATAATCTTTTTATATTCAATAGAATAATGACAATTTTACTGAATTGCTTATTTAGCTTTATCCACAACCTCGTAAATAAAGCCCATTGTTGGTTTTTCATCACTATCCACAAAGTGCAACACTTTTACCAAAGGCTCATAAACTTTTATTATATCACCTACTTTTTTTCAAAATGATTTTTTTGGCTTCATAAGCAGGTCTTGATTTTTGTTTTTCCCATTTTGAATCTTTAAATTCCTATATTTCATCAATAAATGTTTGGAGTAATATATTTTAAATTAATATTTTAAACAATGATATCATAAAAAGGTGCTAGATTTAAATAGTTGTATTAATTACCAAGTACTAACCTTTGAATTAAACATCTCTCTCAAACCTTGCTTTTGCCTCATTATTTTTTCTAATTGTATAAAATGAGTGGCAAATCGGATAAGAGCAGAACGAACTATTTGCTTCCCTTGAGTATATTTCTTCATCAAATTAACAGTCCAAATGTGATTGTATATAAAATAATTCACTTTTTTTGCATCATCCAAAACCTTTGCCACATTTTTTTTCTTTCTAATATCTTCAAGGCACAAGTCCAAACAATGAGCTGAACATGTTGTCCAATACAAATGTTTTCTCTTCTCCATTAGTCTTTTTCTTGCGGCCTTAAGTGTTGTCTCATTATCAATGCTATTTGAACAATGTATTTTCTCCAATTTCTTCCATAACTTCATCTAATAATCTATAGTAAAAGTTTACATCTCTACTACGAATACTTAAAACATCTACAGATTTCCAAAAAATAGTCTATTTACTACATTAAACAAGAAAATTAATGATATGCATTTGATTTAAACTATTGGTCCAACCATTACACATCAAAGTGACACCCAATTCATTCCAATAAGTTTTTAATCCATTAACCCATTTATGAACTTGTTGATATTCAGACTCTAAATACACATCTGAGACCTTATAAAGTGTTGAAAGTTTTACATGTTGGCTAACTTCTGCTACCACGGAAATCAAATTATGCAATCATGAAAAATTTGCTAATTGAAAAGGAAGTTGATCATATATAAAAAATTTTGATACTGATTCACCCATATTTCTTCTTAATGACTTTAAAAATGAATCACTTACTTTTGGTTGCCTTGAACTCTTACTTCTAACCAATTCAGGTATAACTGCCCTTAATGAAAATTCAAACTCATTTGGGGTTGATTTCCTTGTTATTTCTTCAAAATATTCAGCAACTGGGCCATGAGAGCTTCATCTATCTTCATATATGTTACTCCAACCACTAGTTCTTTGTCTGAATTCTTGTCTTATGTGCTACTCATGTTGGGATTAGATACTATCTCGCACGGCTTGTTTAGTAAAAGTGTTGTGATTAGATACTATCTCGCACGTCTTCATCAATAATCTTTTATAATCATCTTCCCCTCTTAACTATGATAAAAATTTATTTTTTCTCCTTTTGTTGTCAACTTTTTTTTTATTTGCTTTCTTGAAGGAGTTTCATCATACTTTCTCTTACTATACCTATTAATAATATAATTTAAAAAAGGGGAGAAAATTAGTTGCATATGCTTATGTAATTTTATAATTTTTATTAAGAAATTAACAATAATATTTTCAAAGGAATTATAAAAATATAACATACAAGTAACGTTGGGTATGGTACAACATTGCCAATTTTATGAGCAATGTGTTCTTTGAAACATATTATTCGTCATTTTACAACTTTACCACAAAGTTTACATGAAATATTTCCTTTTGTATTTGGAACAAGTGTTCCAAAATGCCAAACTATATCATCACTTGACACGCCCTCTACTCCTTTACTCAAAAACTCTTCACGTGGTGGCATACTTACTATTTTGTAGAAAAACAAAATAAACTTATATTTAGAAATATTAATATTACTTATTACATCATTAAAAATTGATTTTACGCTAAATTTTTTAATTTTTAGTTTTCAATCTTAAGAATATTATTAAATAACTTAATCTTTTTTATACACTAATTGATATAAATTTTTTATCACAAATAACTTTCAATAATTATATAATAAATACAATCTTCAATAATTACACAAAAATAACAAGAATTAATCTAATATCGAAGAATCGACAACAATATAAATATCAAAACAAAAAAAATTATTAAATTTCATATAGGAAATTATAAATTAATATATAACACAATTAAAATATAATATTTAATTTTAATTAATTATCGTCTAACTTATACAAAAAAATTTATCAAAAATTTTCATCTAAAATCTCTATATATATCATATTAAATTATTAATCCCTTAATATTTTTAATTATAAATCTTTAATCCCTCTAATTAGATTTTATCTAAAAAAATTTAAAAAAATAAAAATTTTCAGACTTATATTTTAATAAAATTTTTAAACCTATATTTTTTATTTTTTAGTTTTTAATCTTAGTAAGAGTAATAGATCATAAAATGCTAAATTTATTAAATAATTTAATCTCTTTTATACATTAATTGATATAAATTTTTTTTATCACAAATAACTTTCAATAACTATATAATAAATACAATCTTCAATAATTACACAAAAATAACAAGAATTAATCTAATATTGAAAGAATTGACAATAATATAAATATCAAAACAATAAAAAAATATTAAAATTCATATACAAAATTATAAATTAATATATAACACAATCAAAATATAATATTTAATTTTAATTATTTTTCATCTAACTTATACAAAAAAATTAATCAAAATTTTTCATCTAAAATCTCTATATATATTATATTAAATTATTAATCTCTTTTTTTTTTAATTATAAATTTTCAAAACCTTTAATTAAATTTTATCTAAAAAAATTTTAAAAATTAATTACAAAATTAAATAAAAAATTCAACCCCCACCCCTCCCCAATGCCCCACCCCCCCAATACCCCACCACACCCAATCCCTCCTCATGTGCCCTAATGTTCCTCAATTTGTTTAATTCTAACAGAACCATCTAGAAACGCAGCTTGCTTTCTTCTATTCATCTTCTTCGTGCTTTTAGAGCTTGGCTTTCCAAAATTTTCTTCTTCTCTCCTTTTTTTTTTCATCTCTCATTTTCTCTCGCATTCCTTCATCATTATTACTTACTTAATACCTACGGCCTTATTCGTCTCTTTCAAACTCTCACAACAGACATAATTTTACAAAAATTTTGCAAAAAAAAAAGATAATTTAACTTTCTTTTCTTATCTTATTTGATCTTAAATGTTGATTGAAAACTTGAGGCTGATTTGAATTTAGGTGCCGAAGTGCCAATTGAATGGTTGAAACTTGAAATAATTTATCTATTTTCTAACTCGTTTTTGGATCAATTTTGATGCTAAAGATCTAAGTTTTGAGTTTTATTTTTTGCTTTTGCTTTTGCTTTTGTTTTTACTTTTACTTTTGCAGGCTTATCACTTTATTTTGTAGGGTTGAAAACTTGAAATTTTATTTTTTTCTCGAACTATTAGATCCATGAGTAGGAAAACGATATAGTAGCAATAACGGTCCGTTATTGTTGCTATTCTCCGTTACACCATTATTTTACGGTTGTTACACTCCGTTTTTGTTATAAATGAATTTCTCAACCGCATTTCATCCAATAGCAGTGGTGGGTGGTGATGCTACCGTAATTTTGCGGCCGCTATTCTGCTATTAAACCACTATTTGAATCCTTGGCCAGGACCATGGCAACGAATAAGACGGAGAATGAGAACTACAATCTGACAAGGGAGTTTCTTGTTGATTCTGGGTTCAAATACTTTGTAAGGTTACATTTTTGTGAGTTTCAGAGAGAGATAACAAAAGAAGGTGATAGAGTCTTTGAGATCTTCTTGGCCAATTTAACTGCAGAAACTCAAGCTGATGTTATTGTCTGGAGTGGTGGAAATGGGGTTCCAGTATATATGGATTATGTAGTGGCAGTAGGAACAAAAGGAAATCTAAAGCAACAAAGTCTCTCGATTGCTTTGCATCGTTTGCCGAAATGGAGGACTCTTTATTCTGATGCAATCTTGAATGGGCTACAAATCTTCAAATTAAGCAATAGTTTGGATCTTGCCGGAACTAATCCTGATCCAGTCCTCATAAATCCACCAAGAAATTCACCGCCAAGCTCAACGAAGCCCAAGAACACCAACAATACAACATTAGGAATTGTGGTAGGTGTAATAGCGGGCTTTGTTGTTCTCTCTCCTCTTTGTTTCTTCATTTTCTGGCGAAAGATAAGAGTCAAAGATTCAGGTTCCAGTGAGGGAGTTTCATGGTGGAGCCAATTTTCCTCTACAACAAAATCCATCAAGTCAACCAAGTCTCGTGGCTCATCTTTGCCCTCCGATCTTTGTCGCTACTTTTCACTGGCCGAGATCAAAGGAGCAACCACCAACTTCGACAATGTTTTCATTACTGGTGTTGGGGGTTTTGGCAACGTGTACAAAGGATTCATTGATGGCGGGGCTACCCAAGTTGCAATCAAACGGTTGAATCCTGAGTCTCAACAAGGGACTCATGAATTCAAGACCGAGATCGAGATGCTCTCCCAGCTACGCCACCTCCATTTGGTCTCATTGATTGGCTATTGCAACGATGGCGGTGAGATGATTCTTGTGTACAATTATATGGCCCATGGAACACTGCGTGATCAGCTATACAACACTGAAAATCCTCCTCGTCCATGGAAACAACGGCTAGAGATTTGTATTGGTGCCGCACGTGGATTGCATTATCTTCATTCAGGTGCAAAATACACAATCATTCATCGGGACGTGAAAACAAGAAATATCTTGTTGGATGAGAAGTGGGTTGCTAAGGTTTCGGATTTTGGGTTGTCTAGAGTGGGCCCCCACGAACATATCCAAAGCCCATGTTAGCGCGGTAGTTAAAGGCAGCTTCGGATACTAGGATCCAGAGTACTATCGTCGTCAACAATTGACAGAAAAATCTGATGTATATTCATTCGGTGTGGTCCTCTGTGAAATATTATGTGCTAGGCCACCAATTAGTCGCACGGTCGAGATGAAACAGGCAAGCTTAGCTGCATGGGCACAAAAATGCCATCGAAATGGAACTCTGTACAAAATCATTGATCCATTTTTGAGAGGTAAGATTGCGCCTGAGTGTTTGAAAAACTTCACAGAAGTGGCTATAAGTTGTTTGCTTGATGAAGGAATCGAAAGGCCATCGATGGGCGATATTGTGTGGAGCCTAGTGTTCGTGTCACGGACCTAAGGAGGAGTCCTGAATCCCACATTGAACATAATAGGAGGGTCCCTAGGGTATAAAAGGGTTCACACCATCTCCGCCTTGTGAGGCGCCTTTTGTAGGACAAAACCGTGAGGCCAGAGGGGGCCAGAGCGGACAATACCTCACAAGGGTGTGAACCGTGACGGAAGGCTGATCTGGGATGCCGGAAGGGTGAATGCCCGGGTCCCGGAGCCGCACGAGTTCGGAGCTTAAGTCTCGACCCGTGACAAGTGGTATCAGAGCCAGCCCTAAACCGTTCGATCCACGCCGAGCACCTTGAGGGAGGTAGGCAGGGTGGCCAGCCTCCGTGACGAAGGCGTCACGAGGTTGGGTGCGGGAGAATGTCACGGACCTAAGGGGGAGTCCTGAATCCCACATTGAACATAATAGGAGGGTCCCTAGGGTATAAAAGGGTTCACACCATCTCCGCCTTGTGATGCACCTTTTGTAGGACAAAACCGTGAGGCCAGAGGGGGCCAGAGCGAACAATACCTCACAAGGGTGTGAACCGTGACGAATAGACTGATCCGAGACGCCGGAAGGGTGAATGCCCGAGTCCCGGAGCTGCGCGAGTTCGGAGCTTAAGTCTCGACCTGTGACATTCGCACTACAAGTGCAAGAAAGCGGTGAGGAGGGGCTTAAGCCTAATGGTGGGCCGGGCATTGAAGAAGATATCGATGAGGGGCATTAAAAAATTTTGTATTGTAGCATCATTAATATTAGATTTGAGGGTAGGTTGATGTACCTCATTTATATTTAATGTTTTATGAGCCGGTTGTATAATTTAAGAATGCTTTTAATAATTGTGGCAAGTGACAGATTCAGAATTTATATTACGGAGGCAAATTATTAAATAATATTTGTTTACAAGAATTATTATAATTTAAAATATATTTATATAAAGTGAAATATTTCTAAAAATTTAAAATATCAAAATATTTGTATAAAAATTAAAAAGTATGAAAATTCAATTTTATATAAAAAAATTTTTTCATAATACTTTTAACATTTTTCATATATAGTTGTTTTAGAAATACCTTTTATCTAAAGTTCAAAGGGATGTTATTCAAGTTTACTTTTGGGATGGTGTAGTTAAATAAATTTATTGTGCCTAAATAAAAATATATCACATAACTTCAAAAAAATAAAAATGAATTTGATATCTTAAAAAATACATTGAATCTTTATATTATGCTTTCAAAATTAATCTAAATCTAAAAACTTAAATAAAAAGTTTCAAATTTCAAATAAGCTGACTTGACCACACTAAAATAAAAGAAAGTAAAAAAAACTGTTTATTTAGTTTTTTTAGTAAAAATCTTAATTTGATATTTACACTAAATTAATTTAGATCTCATTTTCCACAATTTTTTCTTTTCTTTTACTTAATTGTTCTATTCCTAGCAAATAGTTATTTTTCTTTCACCCATTATAATTTTTTTTAGAATCTTCTTAACTTTTTGAATTTTTTTTTTTAGATTTAATACCAACAAAAATCAAAAGAAGTTATTATATTAACTACCAATAATAATAATAATTTTATATTTACATTATAAACTATTATTTTTTATAATTGTTTTTTTATGTTGTTAATATATTTTTATACCTTTCAATATTATAAAAGACCTATACTTAAAATTTTTTTAAAAAAAAATTTGTAGGGAGAAAAAACAAAATTTTAAAAATTTTGGATTTGTTTTTAATAATTTTACTTATTTTTCAGATTTTAGTGGAGGAATCATTAAATTTTTTGGTGACTTACTAATAACAAAATTTATTTGTCAAGATTCTAGATGGGGCAGCTGCCTTGAACTCATGCTTCGTCCTACCTGAAAAAAATATATAATTAAATTATTATAATTATATAATATTTAAGTGAATTTTTTTTAATATTTTAATTTTTTTCAAAAAAAAGTTTTTTATTGAATACAATTTTTAAATCAATTTAAATTTTGGGTTAAATTTTAAACAACAAATTTAAAGCTCAAGCTTTGACTAACTTGAATAAAATATATAATTTTATATTATATATGTAAATTTTTATTTTAATATTTTATTTTTTCAAAAATAATTTTTTATTTTTAAAATTTTTTTATTTTATAAATTAAATTTTAAAGGATAGATTTAGATAATATATAGCTCAAGTAAGACAAAAAATTTTAAAATCCAAAGTATTAAACTGAATTTAGATAAATATATAAATTATTAACATGAAGGTATAAGAGCCCCACCCTACCGGTGAGGACCTATACAGCAAAAAATTCAACATTGCGACAACCTTCACACCTTCTAGATGTTTCATGACAACTTGCTTTTTGGTTCATTTGCTATATAACATTTTTTTTTCTTTTTCGTAAAACTTGCACGCTCAGTAAGTTTTAATTTTAATAAAAAAAAGGACCCCAAAAAGATCAGCATTGAATCTTTAATTACTTAGCTATTTTTTTATCAAAACTAATTAGCTTTTTCAAACCAAAAGAGGATGAAAATTCTGTATATCTGTGCCTGACAACTCAGTCAAAAGAATCACGACATAAAAATTAATTATATATTCCAGAGTCGGAAACGATAATAATTTTCTATGATAGATAATGATACATTGATGCTTCGAAACCGATCACGATCGAACATCTAAGATCCAACTTGAACTAGTGAGGAAACAAAGAGAAACAAGGAAAAAAAAAAAAAAGAAAAAAAGGTGCTTAGTAGGGAAAGGGAGGGGGCCAATGGGGAAGATTTTATACCCAGTAAGCCAGTGAATATTGGCAAATCAACTACTCATTTGCGTTGTTGGTGGCAGCCACGATTGAACGTACTCCCTTTACAATTTTCAGATCTTTTAACGTCTTTGTTACCTGGTGGAGTGCACAAGTAGCCGAACTTATCACGACCACAAGCTGCATTACCAGGAACAAGGGTGTTGGTAGAAACTCTAACACTCTGCTGCAGCATTCTTCTTGTTTCAGGAAACATTTGGCTTGGTTCCAGCTCCATCAAGAACTCGAATCCTAAGTCGTGCTGATCATGACGGGCGAAGCATTCAGTGGATGAGCCGTTGCAATGGAAGAAGCTAAGGCTATTGCTTTCGTGTGAACTGATTGAAGCATGGCTTGTACATGATGGAATCATTGTCATCATTGTCAAAATCAGAAGAATTGCAAAATATAAACCTGTGTTTTTAAGGTCTCCCATGTTCTTCTTCTTTTCTGCCAAAGCAAAATTCTCTTACCTTGGCATGTTCAATTACTACTTCGGAAGTGGCTGATTAGGTGGCTATAATAAAGACGGATGTAGTAAGTGGATTGAGCGATTACTTTTCTGCCATAGATGGAGAAAAGTTGTAGCCCATAATTGAGCACATCACATGTGCTTGATTTAATGTTCTGTCCGCAAGTTCTTTGTTTTCTTCTGTTTTTTTTTTTTTTTCTCGTGTTGTTCCGCATGTACTGCGCTACAGCTTGAGCCATCAAGTTTCGCAGAAGTTACAGAGGAAGTTTTTTTAAGTAAAATTTAGGAAAATTTAATTAAAAATTATTAGAAAATTAAAATTAAAAGTTAAAATTGATTAATTAAAAAATTTTGTTATATAAATCAAGTGTATAAATTTTGAAAAAAAAATAAATTTGATATTTTTTTATATAATTAATTTTAATAAAAATTTTGTCAAAATATTTATTATTAAATATGTACCGATTAAATTTGAATTATAAATAATATTTTAAATATTTTTAATAAACCATTTGGCTCGATTCCAGCTCCATCAAGAACTCGAATCCTAAGTCGTGCTGATCATGACGGGCGAAGCATTCAGTGGATGAGCCATTGCAATAGAAGAAGCTGAGGCTATTGCTTTCGTGTGAACTGACTGAAGCATGGCTTCTACATGTTGGAATCATTGTCATCATCGTCAAAATCAAGAATTGCAAAATATAAACCCGTATTTTTAAGGTCTCCCATGTTCTTCTTCTTTTCTGCCAAAGCAAAATTCTCTTACCTTGGCATGTTCAATTACTACTTTAGAAGTGGCTGATTAGGCGGCTATAATAAAGAAGTATGTACCAAGTGGATTGAGTGATTGATTTTCTGCCATAGATGGAGAAAAGTTGTAGCCCCATAATTGAGCACATCACATGTGCTTGATTTAATGATCTGTCCGCAAGGTTTTTGTTTTCTACTTTTTTTTTTCTCGTGTTGTTCCGCATGTAGTGGGATACAGCTTGAGCCACCATGTTTCGCAGACGTTTTAGAGGAAGTTTTTTTAAGTAAAATTTATGAAAATTTAATTAAAAATTATTAAATAAAAATTAAAATTAAAAGTTAAAATTGATAGGTTAAAAAATTTTGTTATATAAATCAAGTATGTAAATTTTGAAAAAAAAAAAAATAAATTTTGATATATTTTTACATAATTATTTTTAATAAAAATTTTATCAAAATATTTATTATTGAATATGTATTGATTGAATTTGAATTTTAAACAGTATTTTAAATATTTTTTAAATATTATTAATTTTTTCATTAAATTCTATTAATATATCGGTTTGGTTTTTTTTTAATTAAAATTTTAATTGAATCATTTATATTAAAAAATTTCATGAATTTTTCCTAAAGACCTTTATTTAGGTTTTTTTCTCACGCTGTTATCTTGTGATAGTTTACTTAGAGTGTTTAGTGTGAGGTGATTCGTCTAAAAACTACAATAATTTGTACTCAATAATTACATTATCTTATTTCATAACAATTTAAAAATTTTGTGACAGAAAACTTATATAAATGGGGTGATAAATTATTACATTGGGATTGACTCGATTTTATCATTATGAGAAAGTAATTTTTAATACTATTTTTTGACAAATTGATCTTGATGAAAAATATAATTAACATTACCCCCAAAAAGTTGAGTGCTAAAAATTTTAAAAAAACCAATTTTTAATCACTTATTCTAAAAATATTTTATGATATAAATTTATATTAATTAAAAAAGATAATAAAATTTTTTAAAAATTATTTTTATCAAAATTGATTTATACTTTTTAGTTTTTTATAAAATAACATTTAATTATTTTATAAATTGTTGATTAAATAAATATTAAATATTTTTTCTCCCTTAATTTGTAGATTGAGAAATTTGATTTTTTTTTTCAATAAGAAGATGTACACAGTCGCCTAGCCCAAAATTTTATTTAATGGAGATTTAATTTAAATATATTAAATTATGAAAAATAATAATAACAACAAGAACAATACTAATAAAAACTAAAATTTTGATATTCAATCATAAATATTAAAAATTTATAATTATTTTTCATATGATTTTTAATTTTAAAAGCATTGCGTAATAATTTTGTTATCAATTTTTATTTATGTTTGTAATTTGAAAAAAATGTAAAATCTATTTTGCGGAAAATAGGTCAAAGTGAATTTTAATTGCTTTAAGAATTTTTTTCAATAAATGCCTTAAAAAAAGTAAAATGAAATTTTAAGTATTTTAATAATTTTTTTAATGAGACTCAAAAAATTAAATTTTAAGAAACCTTTTTTAAGCAGAGCTCAACCTCTCTAGAGCCTGTAATGAATTCACCCTTACCCCACGAAAAACAAAATAAACTTAAAATATTTTTTTTCAGTACGGCTCAAATCCCCGTTCACCCCGCTAATCTCCGTTCTTGAATGTACAATATCACTAAAATCAAAATATGATATCCAAATATCAAGATTATATAAATTATGCATTAAAATTTTTTTTTTGCACGATCTTAAAGGTTTTGCGTCTGATATATATATATATATAGAGAGAGAGAGAGAGAGAAAGAGAGAGAAAGAGAGAGAAAGAGCTAAAAGATGGGTACTTTTAGCATCCTGTAATTACCAAAACTAAATTTGGAGATTTGAAATTGAAAAAAACTTGGTATATTATAATCAATAAAATGGACGTGTTTGTTTTCAAATAAAAATCTTTATATAATAAAATCATGAATTCTGTCAAACCAGTGAAGAATATTTATTGATTTAATTTTTTAAATGGAATCTAACAAATTATTGAGAAATTTTATAAATCATCTTTTTTTTTTCAAAAAATAATAATAAAAAATAATAAAAGATATTTTTTATCTTTTAAATTATTAGAGGATTGCTTCTTAAATTAAGTCTTACCAAACTATTAGGAGACTTAATGAAATTCACAAAATTTTAAAATATTTTTGTAATAAAATCTCTCTAAACTATTGAAAGATCTGCTTTAAAATAAGTTTTACCAAACTATTTAAAGACTTTAATGATTTTTTCAAATAAAGAACCTTAATAAATTCGATGACAAAGCCTTTTCAGAGTGGAATACTAATTTACATGAATACTCTTGAGATGAAAGAATTATCTTAAATTATACTAAACTATTGGGATAATTTTAAGACTAATTTTAAGACTAATTTTCAATATTTAATACTTTGGTAAAAGTATAAACATTTTCAAGGCTTAGATAATTTGAGATCAAATTGGTACCATCTTTTGAATGGGCACTATGGGGGTGCTATAACCTTCTTCACGCGTAATCGTACTTCTGAATCTAAACTCTAATTTTGTAGATCATAATCTATTAATTAAAGATACTTAAATTAATCTTGAGACTCCTCTTTAAATAGGACAGATGCAATTAAGTGGGCAATTATTATTATTATTTATTTATTAGATTATAATTTTTTAATACATTTTATTTTATTTTGTTTTATTTTATTTTTATTTTTTTAATTTTATTTTCATTTTTAATTTAATTTTATTTAATTTTATTTTCTTTAAATAAAATTTTAAAAAATATATTTTTGAGGAAAAGTTGAAAGTATCAATTTTCCTTGAAAATAAGTTTTCTAAAAAAATATTTTTGAGGAAAAGATGAAAGTATCAATTTTCTTTGAAAATAAGCTTTCTAAAAAATATTTTTGAGGAAAAGATAAAAGTATCAATTTTCCTTGAAAATAAGCTTTCTAAAAAAAAATATTTTTGGGAAAAAGTTAAAAGTATCAATTTTCCTCGAAATTAAAGTTTCTAAAAAATTTTTTGAGGAAAAGTTGAAAATATCAATTTTTTTTTGTACAAAAGCAATTTTTTTTCCTTCTTTTTTATTTTCTTGAATTTTCTTTAATGTTAAATAATCCAACAATGGAGCATCTGCAAATGAAACAATAGTTTTCTTTCATACTCTCGAGGTGAGGGAATTTTTTTAATTTTTTGCTAAAAGTATTAGAGTCAATTGAGAATAATTTTTAATAATTAATTACTTGGTAAAATTTTAAGGTTTATTGGATAGTATAAAATTAAGCGGGTACCATCTTTCGATGGGCGTTGTGAGGGTGCTATAACTTTCCTTACACGTAACCAAATCCCGAATCCTTTTCTGGTTAGTAAACCTGAACCTATTCTTTTAGGGACCCTTAAACTTAGATGTTCATTGAAATGATAGATTCCTTAGGTGGCCAATTGCACCTAGGAAAAAAAGATTGGTGACGACTCCTTCAAGTCAATGTCTAGTGATGGATCCTCGGATCTAGACGTTATGACAGCTTGGCGACTCTGCTGGAGACGTCTGAGAGTCAGGCCAGCAAATAAATTTGTGTTATCAAAAAGCCTAATAAAATTGAACCTTTTGTATAGATTTTTTTATTCATCATGTTTATGTACTTTATTAATTATGTCATTCATATGCATATGCATAACATGAGCTCTATACTCGAGCTCCGTCCCTCTAGGAGGGAGTAAAATACCTATTGCTTTCGTGAGGTCTAATGCCTCCACAGTGGCTAGCGAAATACTCTCACTCAAATTGAACTTTTTTGCTTGTAGCTTGTAATGGGTGAGGATAAGGGTACCTTACTACTTTGTAATGGACAATGATGTAAGGAGCAATTTGAAAACCTTTAGACTTTAACCTCAAACCACATATAGTGAACTTTAAGAGTGCCTAACCTATAGATAGAGCCATCATTCTTCTTTTTTAGAATTAACCAAAAGCATAGGATTCATTCCTCTTATTCTTTGTGATGTTTTAATTTACTTAGTTATTTATTTATTCTTTTTTTCTGGGTATACTGACCTTTTCTCTCATCTTTTTGCATTAGTTCATACTTATATCATAAAGTTGCATAAAAAATATTTGCTTGAAAGACGGTCTTCAACAAAAATTTTTCATGGACTCCACAGCATGACTAGTTTATTCTTCATCTGTATTAACACCTTGTAAGTCACCCAACGAAGTAAGGGTCCAGTCAGAAAAGATTCAACTGAAGATGGGGGATTGTTTACCAATCAGATATGATTCAACTTTATCTCAAGAAACATTTATCTTTCTCAAACAAAATGATCTAAAGGATTTGGTTGACATATGGAAGAAGATGAGTCTATCAAGACAAGAGTAGTTTTGCCAGAAACATAGGCATATAACATACCTTCTTGCAGTAGTCGTCGATGATCAATTAATCAGAGCTGTAACGTAATTCTGGGATCCTGCATATAAGTGTTTCATCTTTAATAAAGTTGATATGACACCAAGCATCGAAGAATATTCAATTTTATTGGGTTTGCACCTCAAGGCTCCTGATAAGATATATGCCAAAAAACACAAGTCAAGATTTCATAAGGGTTTGGCTTAACTCATGGGGATAGACAAAGAAGTTATGGATTCTCATACAAAGAAGAAACAAGAACAGGTTTGCTTACCTTGGAAGTTCTTTCATGAGTTTCTAGTGCAACATGCCAACGAAGAACGGGGGTTAGATTTTTCCTTAGTCATATACGGAATAGTGATCTTCCCAAAAGTTTTGGGTTATATTAAGATAGCAGTGGTTGACTTCTTCGAGAGTGTGATCAATGGCTGTAACCCTTCAATGGTAATATTAGCAGAGACTATCAGATCTTTGAGTTACTGTCGTCAAAATAGAAGGCGTTTTATAGGCTATATGCAGTTATTATACTTATGGATAAAAAGCCATTTCGAATGGGAAAAAGGTGCTTTCTTGAAGCTTTATATTCGTAATCGAGCTTCGATTAAGGAATTCTATGAAAGTGGGTGGTCAAAATAAAAGTCTAAAAAGGAATGGATAACTTTTCTACAAAGATTGACCAGTGCTGAAGTAAGATGGTTGGCCCCATGGATGAATCATGAGCCTATGTTGTATCAATGTAGGGATAATACAGTGGCCCCACTTTTGGGTTTATAGGGAACGATAAATTATGCACCACTCCTAGTGAGAAGGTAGTTTGGGGTAGAACAATTCATTCCTATGACGCATGGGCTTCATCAGTTAAATTTCTCTTACAGTGAGCTAAAAGCATTTCAGAGGATGAATAAGATGATTAAAGCATGAAAAAATCCTCGAAGAGTGAGTCCTTGACCGTTTACTAATAAAGTCACTCCAGGGTATTTAGTTTGGAGAGCAAAACGAAGACAAAAAATGGCATTCACTTATGAAAGCTTTCAACCACCAACAGAAGAAAAACTTGAAGAGACACCATCATAATTAGAGCTTGCGACAAAAGAATTTGAGTCTAAAAAGGGTAAGTTAAAGCAAGAAATCCAAAAGCTTTGAGAAGAAAAAGACCGATGGAAAGATAGAGCTAAAAGTCATGAAGCTAGAGTTCGCAAGATTGCTAGAGAACGTGATACAGCTGTTGAAGACTTAGCAAAGCTACACGAAGAACATAAAAGGTTATGTGTGAGAGAAAAGGCCAAAGAGATAACCATTGTTGAGCTGACTGAAGAGAATGCAAAATTGAAGCACGGGTATGCTGAATTGGAAGAAAAAAGTACCCAAGTATAGACAGAGAATAACATGCTGAATAGCTATTTAGGCAGGCTGAGACAAAAGCTGAATGAACAAAAAGACCATATTGCTGCACTAGTTAGGGAGCATAGAGAGTTATCATACCAAATCTAGTATGGTAAGATAGAGAACTTTTGAAGACAGAAATACATTGAGCACCTAACAACCTAAATTTGTAAAGGGGTATGCAAGGTAAGAGAGATGGTGAAAAAGACAGAGGCATTGAAACAAGTGGTGGCCCCAATAGAAGAATATGGACAGCGTCTGTTAAACTTCATCGAAGAAGTAGAAGCCCAGTATGAACAGATCAAGCAATTTTATGATTATAATTCTAGGATGATAAACTCAATGTAAATAAAAGTTTTTTGGAATAAATGAAATCTTTTAGTTAAATATCGTTTTTAAGGCAAATGTTCTTTGCATACATGCATTCTCATTTATTGCATTCTCATTCATTACACTTAATAAAGTAACCATGAGATAGTCATGCAAATTTACTAATTCTAAGATATGGTACTTAAGGTTCAAGGATAGCTCCATTTAGCGAAAATCCTATTCATCGATACAACACAAGAGCCAGAGCCAGACAAATAGAGCATGAAAACTCTTACAGATATGAAAAGCTAGAAAAAGTACAGAAAAAAATTGGAAATGAGTTGAGCAAGATTCTAGATGCTCTCAATAAGCTGAACAAAGGAAAATGAGTAGAAGAAAACACAAGCCAACAAGTTCCCCTATTACAAGAAGTGACTGATCCTTTGTATCCTTCAGGTTTTGGTCCACCTCAAGCTTCGTCTACACAAGAGGTTCCACCACAACACTTTGCATATCCTACATATCCTAGAATGTTATCAGCCTTCAATCTAGGGCATTACCATAGCTATGTAAATCTTGTCTTTATTGAAAAGGTAGTAGAACCGATTTCTGATCTAGATGACATGAAAAATAAAGAGAAAGTAAAAGTGACAGAGTCTTAAGAAGATACAAAGATTAGTATGCTAGAACAAAGGTTACGGGCTGTGGAAGGGATTGGATTTTATGGTTCTGTTAATGCTGTTGGGCTATGCTTAGTCCCGGATGTAGTCATTCCACCAAAGTTCAAAGTATCAGAATTCAAAAAATATGATGGTACGAAATACCCCAAAACTCACATCACCATGTATTGCAGAAAGATGGCAGCTCATGCTCATGATAAAAAACTCTTGATGTATATTTTTCAAGATAGCCTTACAGGCTCTACTGCCAGGTGGTATGTTCAGCTAGATAGAACCCGCATTCACTTTTAGAGCAATATTGCTCATGACTTCATTAGTCAATATCGACATATTATCGATTTGGCTCCTGATCGTTTGTCTTTATAGAACCTAAAAAAAAAAAGCAAACGAGTCTTTTAAAAAATATGCCCAGAGATGGAGGGATGTAGCTTTTCAGGTACAACCTCTTCTGACTGAGAAAAAGACTACAGTGCTATTTGTTAGTACTTTAAAACCTCCCTATTATAAAAAAAATGATAAGGAATACAACAAAAAATTTTACTGATATGGTAATTTTGAGAGAAATTATTGAGAGTGCCATCAAGAATGGCAAGTTGAAAGGAGGTGAAGCATCCAACAAAAGAGTCCCGAAGAAGAAAGAGACTGAAGCTCAGGTTGTGAGCTTTGATAGAGCAATTTGGAGGTTATCAACCCTACTCACCACAAGGATACCTTCTATATTACCCTACTGTAAATAACATTTTCCCTTACCCATACCAACCATTTGTATAGTCACTTTATCCCCAGACATATCAAACTCATCTTAGGCCTCAGAATACCACATATAGCCCTAACACTCAGCCTATCCCAAGACCTCAAACTCGTTCAGCTAACCCAATTGGTGGTTTACGAGAGCAACGAACTATTTACGAAAAACTTGTATTTGACCCAATCCCAATGACTTATATAGAATTATATCAAGAGCTTTGCAACAGTCATTTGATTGCTCCTAGTAAGTTAGAACCCTTCAAGCCACCTTACCCTAAGTGGTACGATCTTACAGCCTATTGTGACTATCACTATGGGATTGCTGGTCACTTCATTGAGAATTGCACTGTCTTAAAACACAAAGTATAGCGATTGATCAAAGATGGAATGATTAGCTTTAATACAGGAAGGGTGACTGCACCAAATATTAGTAGCAATCCCTTACCTAATCATAATGTGAATACTTTAAATGAAGAATAGGAGTGCCATTTGAAGAAAAAAATGACAGATATTAAGACACCTCTCAGCCAACTATTTGATGTTTTATGAAAAGCTGACATGATACAACCAGTGGGTCCACACAACTATCATGGATATATATAGTCGGTACTAGTTGTAAATATCATAGTGGGACAATGGGTCACTCTATTGAAACTTGTGAGCAATTTTGCCAAGAGGTGCAAAAATTCTTGGATTCATATCAGATGGAGGTCTATGAAAGAGGAGAAAACTTAGAAAGTATTGAGGTGTCCATGACTGGTAAGCCTGTAAAACTATTTCTAAAGCCAGTGACAATTCATTGTGGGAACAAGCCAAAGTCAATCATAGACAAACTCATTCCCAGGTCGGTAACTTTTAAAGTTTTGACTCTTTTCCCATACAAGGATGATAAAGCTATACCCTAGAAATATGGCTGCGATATAGTAGTTTAGGGGTAAGAAATGGATGTCTCTAAAGTTGACACTTTCAATATAACTGGTGTAGGAGGTATTACTCGAAGTGGAAGGTGCTATACTCTAGAAATATTAGAAAAGGCTAAGAGAGAGAAAGCCAAGAAAAGAGAAAGATGAAATAACCCCGAAGTAGAACCTAAGGAAGATCACCAGAAGTCGGTGTCAGAAAAAGAGGTTTGTGAATTCTTGAAGCTGGTAAAATATAGCAAGTACTTGATTGTTGAACAGTTGAACAAAATGCTAGCACAAATCTCATTATTATCACTACTATTAAATTCAGAGCCATACCAAAATGCCCTGCTGAAAGTGTTGAATTGAGCATACGTGACACATAATGTATCTGTTGAATATGTGAACCACTTGGCTGGAAATCTAGTCATGCTGAATCACATTTCATTTAGCGATGATGAGATTCCCTTGGAGGAAGAAAATGCCAAGGCTTTGCATATCACGATCAAGTATAAAAGCCATACCATAGCCAAGGTCTTTATTGATAATGGCTCTACTATTAGTGTCATGCCTATGTCAATTTTGACAAGGTTACCTATTGACTACTCTTATATGAAAGACAGTCAGATGATCGTGAGAGCTTTTGATGGGACCAGAAGAGAAGTCTTGAGAGATATCGAGATGCCTTTGTAAATTGGGCTGTGCACTTTTAATATGAAGTTTCAAGTGATGGATATCTCTCCCTCCTACAGCTATCTACTGGAAAGGCCATGGATTCACATGGTAGGTGCTGTGCCCTCTACCTTGCACCAAAAGATTAAGTTCAATGTAGAAGGTCAATTAGTAGTGGTAGTTAGAGAGGAAGACATGCTAGTAACCCAACCATTGAATGCTCCGTATGTAGAGGCTGTCAAATAAGCATTAGTATGCTCCTACTGATCTTTTGAGCTAGTTAATTCTGTAGGTAAAAGACTTAAAAATCAACATTTTTCAAAGATAATGATGAGCTAAGTCATCAATAAGGGTTGGGATCCAAGATTAGGGCTGGGCAAGAACTTACAGGGAATAAAAGAACCCCCGATGGTGATAAACAATAACGAAAGGTTAGGCCTAGGCTATGAGGTAACAGAATGGGAGATCAAGAGAAGGCCAGCAGGAAAAACAACAAGACTAATGGTTATCCCACACCTGTACGAGACTTTCAAACCTAGAGGATTCATGTACCCAGATATAGGAAAAAATGTGAAAAAGACTTTTGCCCAGCTAACCATTAATGCTATTGAAGATGAAGTGGGGCTTAATCAATAAGGGTGGGTTTGCCATTGTCCACCAGATTATGAGCTGAGCAATACCATTGAAGTGCCTGTGACTTTTGAAACTAATACAATGTAATTGTAACATCCCAATAGCTATTGCCCAAGGCATTGGGGTGATCTTTCTTATTTGGGTCATTTATCTTTTATTATTTTAATAAAAATTAAGAAGGATGCATTTTCATTCATCTCTTCTTGTGTCTTCATTATTTCTATCTTTTCAAACACATCTTGCTAACATATCCCATTTCATCTAATTTCAGGTCCTTAAATGAATATGAAGATAATCATGATAACAATCAATAGGTTAGATTTGAGAATTCAATTAATAATGATGAACTTGATAATGAAGAGAATTTTGAGGAATATGTTATGCCTCCGGATCTAATGAGATTGATTGAACAAGAAAATAAGCCAATTGAGCCTCATCAGGAGATAGTTGACTTAGTGAATCTGGGAGATGAAGAGAATAAGAAAGATGTCAGAATTGGCACTTCACTTTCATTAAGAGATAGACAACATTTGGCATATTTACTTCAGGAATTCATGGATGTATTTGCTTGATCTTACCAGGATATGTCAGGGCTGAGCACGGAGATAGTAAAGCACAAATTACCCCTGAAGCTAGAATGTAAGCCAGTCTAGCAGAAACTAAGAAAAATGAAACTTGAAATACTACTAAAGATCAAAGAAGAGGTGAAGAAACAGTTTGATGTAGGTTTTCTACAAGTGGCCAAGTATCCAGAGTGGGTAGCCAATATACTACCCGTTCCTAAGAAAGATGAAAAAGTATAAATATGTGTAGACTATCGTGATTTGTATAAAGTTAGTCCAAAGGATAACTTTCCTTTGCCTCATATCGACACACTAGTGGATAACATGGCTAGGCATTCAATTTTCTCCTTTATGGATGATTTCTCAGGGTATAATCAGATAAAAATGGCTGTAGATGATATGGAAAAAACCACTTTCATGACCATGTGGGGAACTTTTTGTTACAAAGTTATACCTTTTGGGTTAAAAATTGTTGGGGTGACATATCAAAGGGTTATGGTAATATTCTTCCATGACAAGATGCACAAAGAGATCGAGGTGTATGTAGACGATATGATTGTAAAATCTTACGAGAATGAATATCATGTCGCCAGCCTTAAAAAGTTATTTGAGAGATTGAGAAGGTTTCAGCTCAAGTTAAACCCAGCTAAGTGCACCTTTAGGGTAAAGTCAGGGAAGTTACTAGGCTTTGTGGTTAGTGAAAAAGGAATTGAAGTCGATCCAGACAAGATACAGGCCATTCAAAATTTGTCACCTCCGAGTACACCAAGAAAGTTCGAGGTTTTCTGGGAAGATTAAACTACATTTCTCGATTTATCTCTCAGCTTACCTATAAATATGATCCCATATTAAGCTTTTCTGTAAGAATAATCTTGAAAAATAGAATGAGGAATGTGAAGTGGCTTTTGATAAAATTAAGCAATACTTGTCAAATCCTCCAATGTTGGTGCCACCTATTCCAAGAAAACCCTTAATTCAATGGAATGTGTGCTGGAGCAACAAGACGAGTCTAGCTGAAAGGATAGAGCTATTTACTATCTGAGTAAAAAGTTCACAGAATATGAATCCAAGTATTCCTCATTAGAAAAAAAAGTTTTTTGCATTAAAGTGGACTGCCAAAAGACTCAAATAGTATATGCTCTATCATACCACATGTCTCATAGCAAAACTGGATCCGATTAAATATATCTTTGAAAAGCTTTTTTTGTTTGGAAGAATTGCTGATGACAAGTAATACTCTCAGAATATGATATTATATATGTGAGCCAAAAGGTAACAAAAGGGGGTGCTATAGCGAAGTTCTTTGCAAATCGCGCTACTAAAGAATATGAACCAATGAGGTTGGAATTCTCTGATAAAGATCTAATGACTATTTTCCAACTGAAGAAAGGGGAGCATGGAGAAAAATGTTGGAGAATGTATTTTGATGGAGCTACCAATGCCTTGGGATATGGAATTGGGGCAATTCTGATCTCTCCAGAAGAACAATACTACCCTGTAACAGCAAGGTTAAATTTTAATTGCACAAATAACATTACTGAATATGAGGCATGTGTCATGGGCTTACAAGCTACTATAGATAAAAAAGTGAAAGCATTAAAAGTGTTTGGGGACTCAGCTCTAGTTATATATTAGTTGAAAAGGGAATGGGAGACGAGGGATTCAAAACTCGTTTCATATCATAAGTATATTCTAGAGTTGATAAAATAATTTGAAGATTTCCAGTTTGATCATTTACCTCAAGAAAAGAATCTGATTGTCGATGCATTAGCTACTCTAGCTGTAATTATTCAAATTAATGACAATACTGACATTCAACCCATCAGGCTAGATGTTAAGGATATGCCAGCTCATTGCTCTAATGTAGAAGAAGAGGAATATAGGAAGCCCTGGTATTATAATATCTTATAGTATATTAAAGATCAGCAATACCTAGTTCAAGCAACAAAAAATGATAAAAGGGTCATCTGAAGATTAGCTATGAGCTTTTTCTTGGATGGGGATGTTCTGTACAAAAAAAATCAGGATCAAGTATTACTAAGGTGCATAAGTAAGGCTGAAGCAAGAAAAATCATTGAAGAGGTGCATGATGGAATTTGTGAGGTACATACAAGTGGACATATGATGACAAGACAGATTATAAAAGTAGGATACTACTGATTGACAATGGAGAGTGATTGCATTGACTATGCTCGTAAATGCCATAAATGCCAAATATATGCTGATAAGATCCATGCTCCGTCATCTGTTTTACATGCTATAGCACCACCTTAGCCATTCTCAATGTGAGGTATAGATGTTATTGGTCCTATCACCCTAAAGGCTTCTAATGGGCATAGATTTTTTTTGTGATGATAGATTACTTCATAAAATGGGTGGAGGTAGCATCATATACAAATGTAACATGATCTGTGGTTTGTAAGTTCATAAAAAGAGAGATTATCTGTAGATATGAACTTTCAAAGAGAATCATTTTAGATAATATCAAGAATCTAAATAGTAAGATGATGTAAGAAATATGTGCTCAATACAAGATCAAGCATCATAACTCGACACCATACCGTCCGAAAATGAATAGGGCAGTTGAGGCAGCCAACAAGAACATAAAAAGAATTATTGAGAAAATGACTGAGACTTATAAGATTGGCATGAGAAGTTGCCATTTGCATTGCATGCATATCGAACGTCAGTTCGCACCTCTACTGGGACAACCTCATTTTTTTTTTGTTTATGAAATGAAAGCTGTACCACCAGTGAAAGTGGAAATCCCATCCTTAAGGGTTCTAAAAGAAGTTGAGTTAGATGAAGCTGAATGGATTCAAGAACGCTATGAACAGTTAAATTTCATAGAAGAAAAGAGATTGACTGCATTGTGCCATGGTCAGCTATATCAAAGAATAATGATGAGGGCGCATGATAAAAAGATTTGATCCTGTTGCTTTCGAGAAGGAGAGTTGGTCTTAAAGAGAATCCTTCTAATCCAGCGTGATAATAGGGGAAAATGGACTCTGAATTAAGAAAGGTCGTATCTGGTAAGACAAGCTTTTTCAGGTGAAACACTGATACTAACTGAGATGGATGGAAATAATTTACCCCATCCTATAAATTCTGATGCTGTGAAGAAGTATTATGCTTTAAAAAAATAAAAAAATAAAAAAATAAAAAAAGAAAACTCAAGGCGAAAATTCTAAAAGGGCGGTTTGAGTCATAAGGGGTTTATCTAAGTTGAAAACCTGAAAAGGCAGCTTAGATAAAGAGAATATAGCATCAAATTTAAAAATTCGTTGACATGGAGACTAGCAAATTTGGAGGAGCTCTGAGTTGTTAAATACATCAGATAGTTGGGTTTTAAAAAAAAATCTTAAAATGTGTTATCATGATTATCCGATTGTTCATTTTTGGGCATGAAACTCCCCATACTTATCCTTGTATTTCTTTCTTGGCTAAAGTTTGCCAACATTTTGTTAATAAAAGACATTTTATTTCACTCTTTGTGTGCCTCTTCTGTTGACAGTTTCTCAACCATTCTTATTCTTTTCTTCTTGATACTCTACAATCGAAGAAATATGCAAATGCATTTTTACTTGTTGAGTTTGAAATAATGATTAATAAATGAATAATGGCATGAAAGACTTTTACATTACATTGAAAAAGTCAAGAGTGATAAAAGTATAATCGAGATGTTCAGTTCCTGATAAGGGCATTGAATTTGAAAATAGATTTTTTACAAGAAGAATGTGAGTGGAAGAGATGATTGAAAACTACACTGGCTCAATCTTAGAAGAGCAGTGTAATCTGGTTTTTAAAGAATCAAAAGGTTTGATGCCCAAGAAAATAGCTTGAGAAACTTGAGTACCATAATTGAATAGGAATTAATTAGCCAACATTTACATAGCATGCATTGAATTTCATATGCATTACATAGCATATACTACATTCAAGAAAATATAGAGCATAAATTCAAGAAGCAGGGGTATTCCAACATCCCACATAGAGAAGATAGATGTGAAGACATTTTCAAATTTGAGAAAAAACTTGTCAGGTAAGTTTTTAATCCTTGAAATAGGATGTTTCTCGGTATCAGGATTGATTTGTAAGACCTTTGGCCATAATATCCTGAAATTCCTTCAAACACAATTTTTAACTCCTTTGGACTTGATTATCAAGGAGCAATTTTATTTTTCAAAGTTGTGATGCCTCTGTTCAAAGGAGCAATTTACTTTCCAAAAGTCGTTGAGCCTCTGATTAGAGGAGCCTTTTATTTTCAAAAGTCATTGAGTCTCTGATTAGAGGAGCTATTTATTTTCAAAGTCGTTGAGCCTCTGATTAAGGGAGCTTTGTTTATTTATTTTCAAAAGTCATTGATCCTCTGATTAGAGAAGCTTTATTTATTTTCAAAGTCGTTAAACCTCTGATTAGAGGAACTTTGTTTATGTTTTTCAAAGTCATTGAGCCTCTGCTTAGAGGAGTTTTGATCAAATTTGTAACACAAAAAATGAAAAAAAGAGGTCGAGTGAAGTCTTGAATGGGTGTCTATGTTTTTACGCAATTTCTGTTTCACAGAAAATGTACAAAGAGGGGCAACTGTAGATACTCAATTTGGTCTAGGCTCGGATCAATTGGGTCTGGTCCAAATGGGTAAGCCCATTTTATTTTTTATTTTTTATTTTATATCTTTATTTTATTTTTTATTTTTATTTTTTATTTTTTTGTATCTTATGTGTTTATTATTTATTTATTTATTGTTACTATTTATTAATATATATTTATGTTTTTTTATCTGTTAATATTTATATATATTTATCTATTTATATATTATTAATATTTATATATGTTTATCTATTTATATATTATAATATATATGTATTTATTATTATTTATTTATTTATATATTATAATTTATCTATTATTATTTTTATTTATCTTTAATATTTTTATTTATCTAATTATTTTTCTTTAATTATCTATTAACATTTTTATTTGATTTGATTTTCTTTTTCTTTTTATTCGGTTGAGATTGGAATGAAATTTGGGGAATCCTACCGTGAATTTGGGATTCAATCAAAGTTCATATTGGATTTAATGATTGAATCCCAATCCAAGGAGGAGTTGAGATTGATCAGAAACTCTTCTGATCAATCCTTATAAATATATCTACGAATCAAAGGACCAACAGACACAAAAAGGCAAACACTGGCTGAGAGAGAGTGAACAGAGAAGAAACAGAAGCTAAAAAAGAGTTTTTGTATGTTAGAATAGCTCTAAGAATCGATGGGAATTTTTTAGAATTTTTGGTGAATTTTTTTTTTTTGAAAATTTTTGGAAAATTTTTAGATTTCGATTGAATTTTTTGGCGAAGTTTAAATTTTTCAGTGACTTTTCTGGCCAAGTTTGAATTTTTCGGCCAGTTTCCCAATTTTCGATGACTATTTCCAGAAATCGATCAGCTTTTCGATGAACTTCTGGTAAAAATCTCAGATTTCGATAAAAATTTCCAGAATTCGATGAGAAGTCAATCGAAGTTCTTCGTCTGTTTAGAGCGAAGGGAGAGGAAAGAAAGGGAAGAGAGAGAGAGGGAAGGCTTAGTCTGCTGAAAAATAGAGGAATTAGCTTTTTATACCTAGTGAAAACCACATCATTTTGGCGTTACGGCGCCTAGAGGATCCACGCGTTTTGAAATCAGGCAACCCGACCTGAGCTTCAACTTACTTTCGACCCGCGTTCAACTCGAGTGCGAGCCGTTTTCGAAGTTGAGTCGATTCGAGCCGAGTCGCACCTTCGAGTCGTCTTTTCTTCTTCAAGCCGCGTCGAGCCGAGCCGTTAAGCCGAGTCGTTCTTAGGTTTTTTATTTATTTATTATTTATTATTATTATAATTATTATAATTCTTTATTGATTAGATTAGAATTGTTTAATACATTTTATTTTTATTTTATTTTTCTTTATTTTTATTTTTATTTTATTTTATTTTCTTTAAATAAAATTCAAAAAAAATATTTTTGAGGAAAAGTTGAAAGTATTAATTTTCTTTGAAAATAAGTTTTCTAAAAAAATATTTTTGAGGAAAAGATGAAAGTATCAATTTTCCTTTAAAATAAGCTTTCTTAAAAAAAAATTTTTTGGAGAAAAGTTGAAAGTATCAATTTTTCTTAAAAATAAGTTTTCAAAAGTGGATTTTTGAGAAAAAGTTGAAAGTATCAATTTTCCTCAAAATTAAAGTTTCTAAAAAATTTTTTGAGGAAAAATTGAAAGTATCAATTTTTCTTGTACAAAAGTAATTTTTTTCCTTTCTTTTTATTTTCTTGAATTTTCTTTAATGTTAAATAATCCGACAATGGAGCCTCTGTAAGTGAAACAATAGTTTTCTTGCATACTCTCGAGGTGAGGAAATTTTTTAATTTTTTGCTAAAAGTATTAGAGTCAATTGAGAATAATTTTCAATAATTAATTACTTGGTAAAATTTTAAGGCTTATTGGATAGCATAAAATTAAGCTGGTACCATCTTTCAATGGGCGTTGTAAGGGTGTTGTAACCTTCCTCACATGTAACCGAACGCTTGAACCCTGTTCTGGTTAGTAGACCTGAACCTATTCTTTTAGGGACCTTTAAACTTAGGTGTTCCTTGAAATGATAGATTCCTTAGGTGACCAATCGCACCTAAATAAAAAAGATTGGTAGTGACTCATTCAAGTCAATGTCTAGTGATGGATCCTCGGATCTAGACATTATGATAGGAATGTTTAGACAATTATGATGATAATTCAGGATTTGATACCGTTCATAATGGTTTGATTGATAAATTTAAGATTGTTAGGATTGTTGGGTCAAAAAGACAACTCTAGTGAAAGTTTGGCTTATTAAAAGGTGAAAGTGATATAACATATAATCTTTGCGATTGTTCATTTTCAAGTTTGCTCTTAGTCAATGAATGTTCTTCATTGAGAGTATTTGTGTTCGAAATGAGAAATGACCATCTTTCTTCTATCCTTTCAAAAGAAAATCTCTTGCTATCTTATTTGAACCTATTAAAAATTTCTTTTTAGGAACCCCTACATTGGGGGGCAAAGCCATTTTATAATCAAGTTTTCTTTACAAATGAAAAAGAAAAGAAAAAAAGGAAAAGGAAAAGGAAAATGGAGAAATTGATAAGGTAAAATACCAATGTGCTCCACTAAAAAAAAAAAAACAATGAAGTAGAAATTGATGGGACAAAATGCCATGTGCTCCATATGAAGAAATGATCCCTGGTTTGATTACCCGTAAATATAATTTGGGCCTGTTTTATCCATTGCTTTGGCAACCTTTACCCTAGCCTATGCTACATCTATTAAAAGTCCATTTTGATTGATATGAATACTCAGATTAAAGAATCATGATTTGAATTAATGCAAACTTGCCATCGGATTATTTGAGACTTTGATCAAAATGCCATTGATGAATAAATGGGAAAAGAGAAATAAAAAAGAAAGATTAAAAAAAGGTGAGCAAAAAAAAAAGGGCAAAAACAAAAGAAAAAAAAGTAAAAACAAAAAAAAAGAAAGATAAAATAAGAGAAGAAAAAACCAAAGTGAAAAAAGAAAAGAAAAAAGAGAAAAAAGGGAGACTTAGATTGAAAACCCAAAAGGGTGGTTTAAGTAAAGATGAAAACTTGGAAGCACGATTCTATATGAGAGTCCTAGGAATGAGGATGAAATCGATGGAATCATGTTTTTGAAAGAGAATTTTGAATTTGAGTTCAAAATTGTCTGAATAGTCGTTATTTTGGATATTAATATCCTATTTAAAAATCATAGCATTTTGCCTTTGTTCACCATTAAGTTATTTTTTACACTAACTTTTGTTCTCTTAATAATAAAAACCCATTTTTCTATCCTTCACCAAATGAACACTGTTGAACAAACCAAGGAAATGTATCATGTCTGTCACTAATTTGAATGACGGCAAATAAATGAATGACATTTTTCTTAAAAAATTTTTCATTCTTTTGAAAGAAACTTGAGTTGAGATGAATAAAAGAAACATGAGAAAATGATTTACAAGGGAGTAAACAAGGTGATTCAGTAACAAATTCAGTGATAGATTGGTTGGCAGAACATGTGATCATGACCAGATGAAAAGAATGATATAGATCAACTGACGAAATTTGTTCTAAGGTTATTGATACTAAGAAGCTAAGAAGAACTGGTGGAGTCTTAAGAACTTTGTCACCATAATTAAAATTTCATGACATCAGCATTATATACATTATGTTTACATTTATATCCTAGTTAGGACATGAATTTGCAGTGTTGCATTATCACATATCACTCATTTGATCTTAACTCAGTTCAGATTATTTTTTTAACCTGCGATTCAATCTTGATCACTCATTTCAATCTCTGCTCAATCCAGATCATTTTTTTAACTCTTGCGAAACTTGGAGTCTTGTGAATCTTTCTTTTTTATGAATCTAAAAGTCTTTGCAAATCTAAAATCTTTATGAATATAGAACTTTTGCGAAATTTGAAATCTTGCAAAATTTTCTTTTTTGTGAATTTAAAAGTCCTTGTGAACCTGAAATCTTTATGAATCTAGAACCTTTGCGAAACTTGGAGTCTTGTGAATTTTTCTTTCTTACGAATCTAAAAGTCTTTGATAATCTAAAATCTTTACGAATCTGACACCTTTGCAAAACTTAGAGTCTTGTGAATTTTTCTTTCTTGCGAATTTGTAAATCTTTGCAAACCTGAGATCTTTACTAATAAAAAACCTCTATGAAACTTGAAATCTTGTGAATCTTTCATTCTTGCAAATTTGAAAACCTTTTCAAATCTTGAATCTTTGCAATTTTGTGAAACTTGGGATCTTTCAACTTCTATTATGGAACATCACAAATTTTTGAATGGTCAAATTGTGAATCTTTGGATTTATAGTGAAAATTTGAACTATATTTTTCTAACCTATGGCATCATCCCAATCATCTAATCCTAGCTTAAGCCAAATCATTTACTTGACTAGTGGCATCATCATGGTTATTCATCTTTAACCTCGACTCAATCGTGGTCTCTTTTAAACTCGTGGCATCATCTCAGTCATCCAATCTTGGCTCAGGCTAGATCATTTTCGTTACTTGTGGTATCATCCTGATCATTCATCTTCGACCACGACTCAATCCTGATCACTTTTAGGCTCATAACATTGTCTTAGTCATCTGATCTCAGCTCAAGCCAAATCATTTTTTTAACTGACGACATCATCTTGGTCAGTTAAACTTGGGATCTTTCAACTTCTATTATGGAACCTCACAAATTTTTGAATGGTCAAATTGTGAATATTTGGATTTAGAGTGAAATTTTAAACTTTATTTTTCTAACCTATGGCATCATCCCAATCATCTGATCTCAGCTTAAGCCAAATCATTTGCTTGACTAGTGGCATCATCATGGTTATTCATCTTTAACCTCGACTCGATCTTGGTCTCTTTTAAACTCGTGGCATCATCTCAGTCATCCAATCTTAGCTCAGGCTAGATCATTTCGTTACTTATGGTATCATCTCAATCATTCATCTTCGACCTCGACTCAATCCTGATCGCTTTTAGGCTCACAACATTGTCCTAGTCATCTGATTTCAGCCCAAGCCAAATCATTTTTTTAACTGACGACATCATCTTGGTCATTCATTTGTGACCATTTTTAAACTTGCGACATTGTCCCGACCATTCATCTTCTACCTCGACTTAGTCTTAATCGTTTTATCTTTAGACTCTTGGTTTTATCCTGGTCATTCGATCTCAGCTTAGTCGCGATCATCTTCCTAACTTCTCGATCTCAGCTTAGTCTAGATTATCTCTTTGACTTTTTTATTTTGATTATTTTTCTGGCTTGTAGTTCAGTCCCAGTCATTTCCATTTACTGCTTTGACTTTTGGAACAGAATAGGTGTTTAGGTCTTTGCATTATCTCTGTCTAACAGGAATATGCAAAGATTAGAGCTGCAGCACCCATCTGTATCTGAGGTCAAGTTTCGTCATTTCTATTGTTATTCATTACTATTAGTAGTACTATTTTTTGTTATTACTATGGTTTTATATTATTATTATTATTATTATTGTATAATGTACTACTATAGTATAGTATTATGTTGTATATATATTATTACTATAATTTATTAGTATTATTATTATTTATTTATTTTTATTTATTTCCTTTCCTAATCGACAACCAAAGAAATGAAAATTTGGAATTGAATTTGGTCAAAGGTAAATTAGAACCCAAATCAAGAGATTTTTAATCAATATGGGAAATTAGTAAGGAACCTAGACTTAATTAGAGGTCTAGGTAAAATCCAATCCCATGATTCAAGCCTTGGATTGGTTTTGTCCATTTTCTAAAATCCTGCTAAAGACTGCCCATAAATTGAATGAGGAATCAAAATAGAGGACATGTTTTGATTTTGAATGAAAACTATTAATGGTATTTAAAATTTCTAAAAATGCTTTTCGGGAGTCAGGTTTTTGAGATTTTGATTCTGGGAATTCTAGGTTTGGCTTTAAATTTATGAAAAAGATTTGGGTTTTGGATTTTATTTTAGAATGCGAGAATTAGGATTCTAGGATTTTTGGGTAGGAATTTAGGTTTTTTGAAAATTTTGGTGTTTTTTTGGGTTTTATGGGTTTTTAGGAAGAATTTTTAAAGTTTTTGATGAATTTCCCAATAGGGATTTGAATTTTCCAGTCATATTTCGACCAATTTTTTAGAAACTGGCAAAAAACATAGTTTTCGATTAAATTTTTGAAGAATTTTTAGAAAGAGGTCAGAGCTTTTGGGAAGCTAGAAATAGTGGTTTGGGGATTTTTGAAGCAAAAACGCTGAGCGTGGCTTATATAGCAACCCAAAATGGTAACGTGGTAATAGCCTAGGATCCACACTCTAACCCGTTGACTTGCGTGCAAACCTAACCTAATCATAAGGTTTCATTTTGTAACACCCCTAATCCTACATCGAAAAAATGTGTGGATAAGAAATGATATATGTGTAGAGATCTAAACCCAAATTTGTGATATGCCTTTTGTAAAATAAAACCATGAGACCTTCGAGTCAAAGCGGACAATACCTCATAAGTTGAGTGCAGGTCTCCACAAATAGTATCAAAGAAGTCACTAGTCGGTGGCTGTAAGAGTCACTAGGTGCTACACGGTGGAGCTGTGGAAGTTACTAAGTGCTACGTAGTGGTCTGGTGTGATCTTGGTCTTATAAATGGACTCAGCTTGACAAGAATGTCAAGCTTCAAAAGTAGAGAGATTGTAACGACCTTAATCCCACATCGAAAGAATGTGTGGATAAGAAATTATATATATGTAGAGATCTAAACCTAAACTTGTGAGATGCCTTTTATGGGACACAATAGTGAGACCTTCGAGTCAAAATAGACAATACCTCATAAGTTGGGTGTGAGCTCCATTCTTCCGATGTAGAATTGGGGGCATTACACCTTTTTTCATTTTTATTTTACTTTTTGATTTTCATTTATTTTAATGTTTTAAAGTTTGTATTTTACTTTTAGTTATTATTATTATTATTCTACTGTATTTTTATATAAAAAAAATCTTTTCTTTCTAAAAAATAAAAGAAAAAACAAAAGAACAAAAAAAATAAAAGAAAAAACTTAAACAAAAAAAAATTTCTTCAAATAAGTTTTCAAAAAAAAAATCTTTTAAAAAAAATCCTTTCAATAAAAAATCTTTTTTCAAATAAAATTTCTTACAAAATAAATTCATAAATTCTGCTAAACTATTGGAGAATATTCATTTATTTAATTTTTTAAATGAAATCCACTAAAGTATTGAGAAATTTCATAAATTATCTTTTTGTTTCAAAAAATAATAATAAAAAATAATAAAAGATATTTTTTTTATCCTCCAAACTATTGGAGAATTGGTTTTTAAATTAAGCCTTACCAAACTATTAGGAGACTTAATGAAATTCACAAAATTTTTAAAATATTTTTGTAATAAAATCTCACCAAACTATTGAGATATATGCTTCAAAGTAAGTCTTACTAAACTATTTAATAACTTTACTAATATTTTTGAATAAAAAACCTTAATAAATCCAATGACGAAGCCTCTTCTAGGTGAGACACTAATTCCATAAATACTCTTGAGGTGAGAAAATTATTTTAAATTGTTACCAAACTATTGAGACAATTTTAAGACTAATTTTTAATATTTAATATTTTGGTAAAAGTATAAACATTATTAAGGCTTGGATAATTTGAGATCAAACTGGTACCATCCTTTGAATAGGCATTGTGAGGGTGCTATAATATTTTACAAGCGTAACCATACTTTTGAACCTAAAATCTGATTTCATAGATCAAAATATACTATTTAAAGATACTTAAGTCAATATTAGGATTTCTCTTAAAATAGGATAGATGCAATCAAGTGACCAATCATACCTAAACAAAAAAGATTGGTTGCGACTCTTCTAATCCATATATAATGATAGGTCCATAGATCTACACATTATGACATATATAAAAAAATAAATGTGAAATTGTAGTAAATTAACCCAAAAAAAAAGAGACGAAGAAGAAGGGAAAGAGAATGTTGTTTCAAAATTTCATTGAAATATAGTATTGACTCTTGGCTTCACCGTCCAGGAGTTAACTTTCAAGCTTTCTTGATCTTTGATCCCTGTCCTCATATCTATCTTTCTATTTGTCTATTTTTTTCCCCTGCAATGGAGAATACAAGCAAACGAAGTACCTTTTGCCTTCAAAACCTATTATTTCTCTTTCTTCCATTTCTCTTTTTCATAATTCAGTACCTTGCTGTCCTTGTTACAAGAGACTCCCTGGTAACCCCTTACAACCCCATAGAAAACAGCACTATTGACTGTGTTTCTTCCACAGATAACCAATCTCTCGATAATCGTCTTTGGATCAGAGATGGCAATGGAAAATTCACCCTCATAGAGCAACAAAACAATAATAATAAATCATCAGTGTCTTTAATAGCAACTCAATCGCTGCCCTCCTTAAATGATAGGGTTTCGTACTACACAGCTCGTCTTTCTTACTCAAAATTCACTTATTCAATTCCCCTCACTACTGGCCAAAAGTTTATTCACTTGTACTTCTATCCAACTTCATATCTAGGCTTTGACGACCCTTTTAATAAAGCTTTCTTCTCTATTAGAGCAGGTCCCTTTACCCTTATCTGGAATTTTAGTGCTTTACTTCATGCTGGATGCGAAATTACTCTCATCAAAGAATTTTGTGTAAACATTGATAACGGCCAAAGGCTAAACTTAACCTTCACTCCAAATCCTTATATCTCTTATTCTTATACTTTCATCAACGGCAGAGATTTAAATAGCGGTTATTGTCACATTTTTGGTTGCGTCGCGTTTATCACGTTTTCAGATATAACTAAAATCATTGAAATCACTGCGGTCATCAAGGTTATGAAATTTATTTTTTGCACAATTTATTATAAAATGTAATAATTATAACTATAATTATAAAAACTCTTATTTAATGATTTTAAAAATAGTTTATGACACTATGTTTTTTATTTTCTAAAAAAATTATTCACAATTTTATTTAGATTATAAAAAGCATTCATTTTTTATTTATCCACAAAATTTTTCTTGGCCAAGTTCATATTCAATATTAATTCTTAGATAAATCAAATATTAACAAAATATAATATGTTAAATACTAAGCATCTATATTTAATAAAATTACAAACTTAAAAATACAATAATTTCAAATTCTATCAACTACAATTATTGATATATATTTCAAAATTTACCACATGGTAGAATGACGAGGAGGATCAAATTTTCTATCTTCTCTTTGAGAGCCGAGTTGACTCCATCTCTATTCCTGAAGCCTTTGTTCTTAATACATTTAAAGTAGAGGATATATTTGATGATGATACATTTGTGGTAAATGATACATTTAAGTTGTAGGGTACATTTGAAGAGGTGAAGGATACATATGAAGGTGGACTACCATAAAGAGGTCAAAAATTAAATTGTTCTGATAGATAGTCATGTCCTTAAGTACTAGTAGATGATTCATTATACTCAAAGTTACTAGAATTTGATCTTCCACTTGAAGATGAAAAACCTCTAAAAATATCATAGTGGTACTTCTTGGCTTTTCCTTTTAATCGACCTGTATATGCACTTTGACCCTTATTAGATTTAGCAAATGGATTTACTCCATATTTTGCCATATTAATGAAAAGTCCACCAGTAGCAGCAAGCCCAAATTCTCCCCCAAGTGGGTTGTAAGGTCGATCTGCATCCATATTATCACCAAAAATTACACCATCACCATCACCATCATCATCATTATCATCTGGACTTAAACGACCACCATCATTATTCTAACTTAGTGTTGAACTTGAACTTGAATGAGACACATTCCTAACTTAAGATTGGCGTAATTGTTCAACATCATTTCATTATCAGAATTATCTGCGGGCAACCAATCAGAGTTTTAACCATCTAACAAAGGATTTTCTTTCTCTTGTAGCCATTCTATTAGTGGATCATCATCTTCAAAAATATGGTCAAGGCTAATAGGATTAAAATTATTATTTATCTCATCAATGCTCATTCTTTTCTGATGTCTTATCTTCAATCTCATGTTATAATAGGCATATATACAAGTTTATGAAATCTTTCAAACTTCAATCCGTTTCTTGCTTTGGTGTGAATATAGCTAAATGTGCTCCAATTACTTTCACAATTTGATGTAGATGTTGTTTGACTAAGCACTTTGATTGCTAGCTTTTGTAATTCAGGAACACAAGTGCCATATATCATCCACCACTCAGCTGTATAAAATTATTTAAATTAAATTTGAATATGCTATACAATTAAATAATAAAAATAAATTATAATTATTTAATTTACTATTTACCTGGATTCATTTGTTTCCAAGCACTTTGTGCCTGTGGAGTACTAAATGTTTCATGCTTGTCTCAAAATAATAATAACTACATCAATTGAAAATACAAAAATAAATGAATAAATAAAAAATAATTCAATTTTTAATACATAAAATAAATGTTAAAGTTATAAAATAATATTAATACTAACCTGATTAATCATTCTGATTTGAGTTTCTATCAAAGGTTTTAATCTTTCAATAACTATTTTTGTACCTTCTAATGTTTCTTTAAATACATTTGCAGAATGTTCCACTTCAAATTGAAATTGTGGATTTAGATAGTAACCTAAACATAATTCATAATAATATTATATTAAAGTAATAAAAAATAAATATATAAGCAATTTAAGTATAAAAAATAAATATATTTTTTAAATACCATCTATATTATAGGTTTACTTACTAGCTAAATGCAAGTCAGAGTGCATGAAACTCCATCTATTGTCAATAATCTTTTTATATTCAATAGAATAATGACAATTTTACTGAATTGCTTATTTAGCTTTATCCACAACCTCGTAAATAAAGCCCATTGTTGGTTTTTCATCACTATCCACAAAGTGCAACACTTTTACCAAAGGCTCATAAACTTTTATTATATCACCTACTTTTTTTCAAAATGATTTTTTTGGCTTCATAAGCAGGTCTTGATTTTTGTTTTTCCCATTTTGAATCTTTAAATTCCTATATTTCATCAATAAATGTTTGGAGTAATATATTTTAAATTAATATTTTAAACAATGATATCATAAAAAGATGCTAGATTTAAATAGTTGTATTAATTACCAAGTACTAACCTTTGAATTGAACATCTCTCTCAAACCTTGCTTTTGCCTCATTATTTTTTCTAATTGTATAAAATGAGTGGCAAATCGGATAAGAGCAGAACGAACTATTTGCTTCCCTTGTGTATATTTCTTCATCAAATTAATAGTCCAAATGTGATTGTATATAAAATAATTCACTTTTTTTGCATCATCCAAAACCTTTGCCACATTTTTTTTTTCTTTCTAATATCTTCAAGGCACAAGTCCAAACAATGAGCTGAACATGTTGTCCAATACAAATGTTTTCTCTTCTCCATTAGTCTTTTTCTTGCGGCCTTAAGTGTTGTCTCATTATCAATGCTATTTGAACAATGTATTTTCTCCAATTTCTTCCACAACTTCATCTAATAATCTATAGTAAAAGTTTACATCTCTACTACGAATACTTAAAACATCTACAGATTTCCAAAAAATAGTCTATTTACTACATTAAACAAGAAAATTAATGATATGCATTTGATTTAAACTATTGGTCCAACCATTACACATCAAAGTGACACCCAATTCATTCCAATAAGTTTTTAATCCATTAACCCATTTATGAACTTGTTGATATTCAGACTCTAAATACACATCTGAGACCTTATAAAGTGTTGAAAGTTTTACATGTTGGCTAACTTCTGCTACCACAGAAATCAAATTATGCAATCATGAAAAATTTGCTAATTGAAAAGGAAGTTGATCATATATAAAAAATTTTGATACTGATTCACCCATATTTCTTCTTAATGACTTTAAAAATGAATCACTTACTTTTGGTTGCCTTGAACTCTTACTTCTAACCAATTCAGGTATAACTGCCCTTAATGAAAATTCAAACTCATTTGGGGTTGATTTCCTTGTTATTTCTTCAAAATATTCAGCAACTGGGCCATGAGAGCTTCATCCATCTTCATATATGTTACTCCAACCACTAGTTCTTTGTCTGAATTCTTGTCTTATGTGCTACTCATGTTGGGATTAGATACTATCTCGCACGGCTTGTTTAGTAAAAGTGTTGTGATTAGATACTATCTCGCACGTCTTCATCAATAATCTTTTATAATCATCTTCCCCTCTTAACTATGATAAAAATTTATTTTTTCTCCTTTTGTTGTCAACTTTTTTTTTATTTGCTTTCTTGAAGGAGTTTCATCATACTTTCTCTTACTATACCTATTAATAATATAATTTAAAAAAGGGGAGAAAATTAGTTGCATATGCTTATGTAATTTTATAATTTTTATTAAGAAATTAACAATAATATTTTCAAAGGAATTATAAAAATATAACATACAAGTAACGTTGGGTATGGTACAACATTGCCAATTTTATGAGCAATGTGTTCTTTGAAACATATTATTCGTCATTTTACAACTTTACCACAAAGTTTACATGAAATATTTCCTTTTGTATTTGGAACAAGTGTTCCAAAATGCCAAACTATATCATCACTTGACACGCCCTCTACTCCTTTACTCAAAAACTCTTCACGTGGTGGCATACTTACTATTTTGTAGAAAAACAAAATAAACTTATATTTAGAGATATTAATATTACTTATTACATCATTAAAAATTGATTTTACGCTAAATTTTTTAATTTTTAGTTTTCAATCTTAAGAATATTATTAAATAACTTAATCTTTTTTATACACTAATTGATATAAATTTTTTATCACAAATAACTTTCAATAATTATATAATAAATACAATCTTCAATAATTACACAAAAATAACAAGAATTAATCTAATATCAGAAGAATCGACAACAATATAAATATCAAAACAAAAAAAATTATTAAATTTCATATAGGAAATTATAAATTAATATATAACACAATTAAAATATAATATTTAATTTTAATTAATTATCGTCTAACTTATACAAAAAAATTTATCAAAAATTTTCATCTAAAATCTCTATATATATCATATTAAATTATTAATCCCTTAATATTTTTAATTATAAATCTTTAATCCCTCTAATTAGATTTTATCTAAAAAAATTTAAAAAAATAAAAATTTTCAGACTTATATTTTAATAAAATTTTTAAACCTATATTTTTTATTTTTTAGTTTTTAATCTTAGTAAGAGTAATAGATCATAAAATGCTAAATTTATTAAATAATTTAATCTCTTTTATACATTAATTGATATAAATTTTTTTTATCACAAATAACTTTCAATAACTATATAATAAATACAATCTTCAATAATTACACAAAAATAACAAGAATTAATCTAATATTGAAAGAATTGACAATAATATAAATATCAAAACAATAAAAAAAATATTAAAATTCATATACAAAATTATAAATTAATATATAACACAATCAAAATATAATATTTAATTTTAATTATTTTTCATCTAACTTATACAAAAAAATTAATCAAAATTTTTCATCTAAAATCTCTATATATATTATATTAAATTATTAATCTCTTTTTTTTTAATTATAAATTTTCAAAACCTTTAATTAAATTTTATCTAAAAAAATTTTAAAAATTAATTACAAAATTAAATAAAAAATTCAACCCCCACCCCTCCCCAATGCCCCACCCCCCCAATACCCCACCACACCCAATCCCTCCTCATGTGCCCTAATGTTCCTCAATTTGTTTAATTCTAACAGAACCATCTAGAAACGCAGCTTACTTTCTTCTATTCATCTTTTTCGTGCTTTTAGAGCTTGGCTTTCCAAAATTTTCTTCTTCTCTCCTTTTTTTTTTTCATCTCTCATTTTCTCTCGCATTCCTTCATCACTATTACTTACTTAATACCTACGGCCTTATTCGTCTCTTTCAAACTCTCACAACAGACATCATTTTACAAAAATTTTACAAAAAAAAAAGATAATTTAACTTTCTTTTCTTATCTTATTTGATCTTAAATGTTGATTGAAAACTTGAGGCTGATTTGAATTTAGGTGTCGAAGTGCCAATTGAATGGTTGAAACTTGAAATAATTTATCTATTTTCTAACTCATTTTTAGATCAATTTTGATGCTAAAGATCTAAGTTTTGAGTTTTATTTTTTGCTTTTGCTTTTGCTTTTGTTTTTACTTTTACTTTTGCAGGCTTATCACTTTATTTTGTAGAGTTGAAAACTTGAAATTTTATTTTTTTCTCGAACTATTAGATCCATGAGTAGGAAAACGATATAGTAGCAATAACGGTCCGTTATTATTGCTATTCTCCGTTACACCATTATTTTACGGTTGTTACACTCCGTTTTTGTTATAAATGAATTTCTCAACCGCATTTCATCCAATAGCAGTGGTGGGTGGTGATGCTACCGTAATTTTGCGGCCGCTATTCTGCTATTAAACCACTATTCGAATCCTTGGCCAGGACCATGGCAACGAATAAGACGGAGAATGAGAACTACAATCTGACAAGGGAGTTTCTTGTTGATTCTGGGTTCAAATACTTTGTAAGGTTACATTTTTGTGAGTTTCAGAGAGAGATAACAAAAGAAGGTGATAGAGTCTTTGAGATCTTCTTGGCCAATTTAACTGCAGAAACTCAAGCTGATGTTATTGTCTGGAGTGGTGGAAATGGGGTTCCAGTATATATGGATTATGTAGTGGCAGTAGGAACAAAAGGAAATCTAAAGCAACAAAGTCTCTCGATTGCTTTGCATCGTTTGCCGAAATGGAGGACTCTTTATTCTGATGCAATCTTGAATGGGCTACAAATCTTCAAATTAAGCAATAGTTTGGATCTTGCCGAAACTAATCCTGATCCAGTCCTCATAAATCCACTAAGAAATTCACTGCCAAGCTCAACGAAGCCCAAGAACACCAACAATACAACATTAGGAATTGTGGTAGGTGTAATAGCGGGCTTTGTTGTTCTCTCTCCTCTTTGTTTCTTCATTTTCTGGCGAAAGATAAGAGTCAAAGATTCAGGTTCCAGTGAGGGAGTTTCATGGTGGAGCCAATTTTCCTCTACAACAAAATCCATCAAGTCAACCAAGTCTCGTGGCTCATCTTTGCCCTCCGATCTTTGTCGCTACTTTTCACTGGCCGAGATGAAAGGAGCAACCACCAACTTCGACAATGTTTTCATTACTGGTGTTGGGGGTTTTGGTAACGTGTACAAAGGATTCATTGATGGCGGGGCTACCCAAGTTGCAATCAAACGGTTGAATCCTGAGTCTCAACAAGGGGCTCATGAATTCAAGACCGAGATCGAGATGCTCTCCCAGCTACGCCACCTCCATTTGGTCTCATTGATTGGCTATTGCAACGATGGCGGTGAGATGATTCTTGTGTACAATTATATGGCCCATGGAACACTGCGTGATCAGCTATACAACACTGAAAATCCTCCTCGTCCATGGAAACAACGGCTAGAGATTTGTATTGGTGCCGTACGTGGATTGCATTATCTTCATTCAGGTGCAAAATACACAATCATTCATCGGGACGTGAAAACAAGAAATATCTTGTTGGATGAGAAGTGGGTTGCTAAGGTTTCGGATTTTGGGTTGTCTAGAGTGGGCCCCCACGAACATATCGAAAGCCCATGTTAGCGCGGTAGTTAAAGGCAGCTTCGGATACTAGGATCCAGAGTACTATCGTCATCAACAATTGACAGAAAAATCTGATGTATATTCATTCGGTGTGGTCCTCTGTGAAATATTATGTGCTAGGCCACCAATTAGTCGTACGGTCGAGATGAAACAGGCAAGCTTAGCTGCATGGGCACAAAAATGCCATCGAAATGGAACTCTGTACAAAATCATTGATCCATTTTTGAGAGGTAAGATTGCGCCTGAGTGTTTGAAAAACTTCACAGAAGTGGCTATAAGTTGTTTGCTTGATGAAGGAATCGAAAGGCCATCGATGGGCGATATTGTGTGGAGCCTAGTGTTCGTGTCACGCCCTGGGCGGGCACGCCAGGCACATCAGGCAGACCAGCAGGTGAGCCAGAGGTTGAGGCCCGCAGACCAAGCGTGTTGGCGGGTATCTGTGCGCAAAGCCTAGCAAACGAGCTCCAAACGTCCGCCCAACTTACAGGTCAACTCATGAGACCAAGGCCTGGCATTTAGGCTGCCCGCACCACATTCAGAAGGGCCCAAAGTGCTGGACACGCAAGGGAAGCTTCTGGAACCAGGCAAGATCAGCAGCAGCATCCTGGCAGATTTGGTTGACCCTGAAAATCAGCAGCCAGCATCCTAATTGATTGTAATTCCATGATTTTAGCCTTTATTCTAGGGATTTGCCATTAAGTTGTAGCTGGAGCCTCAACTATAAATAGAGGGCTGCTCCACCCTCATTTGTACATCATCAAACACTTCTGTTTCAGTGAATACAAGAGCATTTCCAGAATTCTGTCTTCCTATCCTGTTTCTCTTTAACTTGCGTAATCAGCCCTTCCCATTGTTCTAGTGCCCGCACGCTTGTGTTTTAGGCTGACTTAGGCATAAAGGAGGAGATTCCAAGCCTAAGGCCGCACGGATTCTGAGTCTAAGGTCGGAGCCCGTGACAGTTGGTATTAGAGCAAGTTCGATTCTGCGTGTTTGTGTTGTGCAGGTTAGATCGTGATTGAGGAGATGGCATCCCAAAGCGACGTTGCTAACCAACAACCAGAGGCCCAGGAGCATGGGCGAGGAAGAGGCAAGAAAGCTGGTTCTAGAGATATCTGGTCTACCATGGACGGTAGGCTGGCCAAGGTGGAGGTGACCATAGGCGACATGGGGGAGAAGCTGGAGGAAGTAGAGACTCACATTGCATCGCTAGACTCCATGGGGGAGGAGATCCAAAGTGAGCTAGAAGCTGCTCTCAACAATGACCTAGATGCGATCACCCGAAAGAATGAATCCTTGGAGGCGGAAGTGCTGACTTTGCGAGATGGCATGGAGGCCATGCGCCAGCGGATGGAGGAGCTTACCAGTGAGCTCGTGACTTGCAAGACTGCCATTGGGAATGGTATGTTTGCTGGAGTGTCCAAATCCAGATTGGATGTCCCCAAGCCTAAGGAGTTCAAGGGGACTAGGGCGGCCAAGGAAGTAGACAACTACCTTTGGGGTATGGAGCAGTATTTCCAAGCCATGGGCATGCAAGACGAGGCGATAAAGGTAAGCACCACTGCTATGTATCTCACTGATGTAGCCTTATTATGGTGGAGGCGCAGGTGTGATGATGTCAGGCGTGGGAATGCCAAGATTGGAACCTGGGCAGAGTTCCAAAAAGAGTTCAGAGAACAATTTTACCCGGAGTATGCCGATGATGAGGCACGGGCAAAGTTGCGTAGGTTGAGCCAGCAAGGGAACATAAGAGAGTATGTTAAAAAATTCTCTGAACTGATGCTACAAATCTCGGATCTAGGTAAGAAGGACGCATTCTTTGCTTTCATGGATGGACTGAAGCCGTGGATGAAGCATGAGCTACAAAGGAGAGGAGTTCATGACTTGGCTAAAGCCATGACTACTGCCGAGGCCTTGATAGAGTTCAAGCCTCTGAACAAGTTCGAGTCTACCAAGCCCAAGGGTAAGGGCAGGGACGATAGGGACCGGAAGAAGCAGTCCAATGGGAAGGACCGTGACCGGGAGTCCAAGGATGGGGACCGAGACCGTTCAACCAAGGATGGCGAGAGGAAGCCATCAGCAGGCAAGTGGAAAGCAAAGGGGGACCGAGAGCCACTAGCATGCTACCTATGTGGAGGGAGCCACATAGCGCGTAATTGCCCGCAGAAGGGCACGCTGGCTGCTGTAGACAGGGAGTCTGACGAGGAGCCAGAGTCAGGGGCAGCAAAGCTTGGGTCGTTGGTGCTCAATGCTGTCCAAAGTAAGGGGAGTCGCAAGCCAAAGGGCTTGATGTTTGCGGATCTGATGGTTGCGGGTCAGAAGGTGAGCGCACTGGTGGACACAGGTGCCTCACATCTTTTTATTTCAGGTGATGGAGCCCGGAAGCTCGGACTGAAGGTGCAGAAAGGGACTGGTACCATTAAGACGGTGAACTCCAAGGAAGTTCCAGCCATTGGAGTAGCACGGGGAGTGGAGTTGCAGCTTGGAGACTGGAAAGGCAAGGAGACCATTGAGGTAATACCCCTTGACGACTATGAGTTTGTGATTGGGTTGGATTTCCTTGTTCGGATTAACGTCCTCCTTGTGCCTTTTGCCGATTATGTTTGCATCTTGGATGCACGGTGCCAATGCCTTGTGCCATTGAGGAGAGGGTCTGGAGTTGGGTCGAGGGTGGTGTCAGCCATCCAATTTGCCAAGGCGATAAGCAGACAAGAAGACACCTTCTTGGCAGCCCTGAAATATGATGAGCCAAGGGAGAAGGAGACTGAGTCACCCTTGGAGGTGCTAAAGGTGCTGAAGACCTTTAGCGATGTGATGCCCGCAAAGCTGCCTAGCAAGCTACCACCTAAGGAGGAGGTGGACCACAAGATCGAGCTGGTGTCCGAGGCCAAGCCACCAGCCAAAGCCCCTTACCGAATGTCTCCACCAGAGTTTGAGGAGTTGAGGAAGCAGCTCAAAGAGTTAGTTGATGCTGACTTCATCAGGCCATCGAAGGCACCATATGGTGCACCGGTTCTATTCCAGCACAAACATCTTGCGAAATTTGACTTTCAGATGGAGTACAAGCCGGGACGGGGGAACCTAGTGGCAGACGCCCTGAGCAGAAAGGCTAACTTTGCTGCCATTAGCCAACCAGAGGGGTCACTGGTGCCGCGCATCAAGGAGGGACTTGCGCATGATCCTACAGCCAAGGCTTTGATGGAGTACGCCCAGCAAGGTAAGACTAGGCGGTTTTGGTTGCAAGATGGCTTGCTGTACACCAGGGGTAGTAGACTGTTTGTGCCGCAGCATGGGAAGCTCCGCAAGGAAGTTTTACAAGAGTGTCATGATTCAAGGTGGGCTGGACACCCCGGAGTGAGCCGCATCTTGGGGCTGATCGAGGACCGGTACTACTGGCCGCACATGAGGGACGATGTGGAGGCCTATGTGAAGACTTGTCTTGTGTGCCAACAGGACAAGGTGGAGCTCAAGAAACCAGGCGGTCTCTTGGAGCCATTGCCAGTGCCAGAACGACCATGGGAGAGTGTTTCTCTGGACTTTATAGTCGGTCTACCCAAGACGGAGGGGTTTGGAAGCATCATGGTAGTGGTGGACAGGTTTTCCAAGTATGGAATTTTCATTCCAGCAACCAAGGAGTGCCCAGCCGAGGAGGCAGCTCGATTGTTCCTGAAGAACATGGTTAAGTACTGGGGAGTGCCGAGGACCATTGTTAGTGATCGGGACGGGCGTTTCACGGGCAAGTTCTGGACTGAGTTGTTCAAGCTGTTGGGGTCAGACTTGAACTTTTCCACCAACATGCATCCGCAGACCGATGGGCAGACAGAATGTGTGAACGGACTATTGGAGGTCTACCTTAGGCACTATGTGAGTGCCACACAAAGGGACTGGCCAAAGCTACTGGATATTGCGCAGTTTTCCTACAACTTGCAAAGGAGTGAGGCAACGAACCAGAGCCCATTTGAGGTTGTGACAGGGCAACAACCACTAACACCCGGTTCGATTGCTGCAGGTTATACAGGGCCGAATCCAGCAGCATACAAGTTTGCCAAGGCATGGCAGGAGCAAACTGACTTGGCCAGAGTTTGTCTACACAAGGCGGCCAAGAGGTCGAAGAAGTGGGCAGACCAGAAGAGGCGGGATGTGCAGTTCCAGGTTGGAGACTTGGTGTTAGTGAAGCTGCATTCCATTGTGCGCCATAGGGGGCTACACAAAGGCCTAGTCCGGAGGTATGAGGGACCTTTCCGAGTAGTCAAGAGGGTAGGCAAGGTTGCCTACAAGCTGGATATGCCACCCAAGCCAAAGGTACACCCGGTGTTCCATGTAAGCATGCTCAAGCCGTTCCATGAGGATGAGGGAGATCCAGGACGGGCAGAGTCAAAGCGTGCACCATTGAGAGCAAAGGCCTCATATGAGAAGGAGGTCCACAGCATTATGGCTGACCGGGAGGTGAGACGGAAGAACTATCAACCAAGACAAGAGTACTTGGTGCGCTGGAAAGGACTTCCAGATAGTGAGGCGAGCTGGGAACCAGCAGAGGACTTATGGCAGTTCGGGGACCAGATCAGGCAGTACCATGCAGAAGACGCAACGAGGGCATTGCGCAATCAGGTGGGGGAGAATGTCACGCCCTGGGCGGGCGCGCCAGGCACATCAAGCAGACCAGCAGGCGAGCCAGAGGTTGAGGCCCGCAGACCAGGCGTGCTGGCGGGTATCTGTGCATAAAGCCTAGCAAACGAGCTCCAAACGCCCGCCCAACTTGCAGGCCAACTCATGAGACCAAGGCCTGGCATTTGGGCTGCCCGCACCACATCCAGAAAGGCCCAAGGTGCTGGACACGCAAGGGAAGCTTCTGGAACCAGGCAGGATCAGCAGCAGCATCCTGACAGATTTGGTTGACCCTGAAAATCAGCAGCCAGCATCCTAATTGATTGTAATCCCATGATTTTAGCCTTTATTCTAGGGATTTGCCATTAAGTTGTAGCTGGAGCCTCAACTATAAATAGAGGGCTGCTCCACCCTCATTTGTATATCATCAAACACTTTTGTTTCAGTGAATACAAGAGCATTTCTAGAATTCTGTCTTCCTGTCCTGTTTCTCTTTAACTTACGTAATCAGCCCTTCTCATTGTTCTAGTGCCCGCACGTTTGTGTTTTAAGCTGACTTAGGCATAAAGGAGGAGATTCCAAGCCTAAGGCCGCACGAATTCTGAGTCTAAGGTTGGAGCCCGTGACATTCGCACTACAAGTGCAAGAAAGCGGTGAGGAGGGGCTTAAGCCTAATGGTGGGCCGGGCATTGAAGAAGATATCGATGAGGGGCATTAAAAAATTTTGTATTGTAGCATCATTAATATTAGATTTGAGGGTAGGTTGATGTACCTCATTTATATTTAATGTTTTATGAGCCGGTTGTATAATTTAAGAATGCTTTTAATAATTGTGACAAGTGACAGATTCAGAATTTATATTACGGAGGCAAATTATTAAATAATATTTGTTTACAAGAATTATTATAATTTAAAATATATTTATATAAAGTGAAATATTTCTAAAAATTTAAAATATCAAAATATTTGTATAAAAATTAAAAAGTATGAAAATTCAATTTTATATAAAAAAAATTTTTCATAATACTTTTAACATTTTTCATATATAGTTGTTTTAGAAATACCTTTTATCTAAAGTTCAAAGGGATGTTATTCAAGTTTACTTTTGGGATGGTGTAGTTAAATAAATTTATTGTGCCTAAATAAAAATATATCACATAACTTCAAAAAAATAAAAATGAATTTGATATCTTAAAAAATACATTGAATCTTTATATTATGCTTTCAAAATTAATCTAAATCTAAAAACTTAAATAAAAAATTTCAAATTTCAAATAAGCTGACTTGACCACACTAAAATAAAAGAAAGTAAAAAAAACTGTTTATTTAGTTTTTTTAGTAAAAATCTTAATTTGATATTTACACTAAATTAATTTAGATCTCATTTTCCACAATTTTTTCTTTTCTTTTACTTAATTGTTCTATTCCTAGCAAATAGTTATTTTTCTTTCACCCATTATAATTTTTTTTAGAATCTTCTTAACTTTTTGAATTTTTTTTTTTAGATTTAATACCAACAAAAATCAAAAGAAGTTATTATATTAACTACCAATAATAATAATAATTTTATATTTACATTATAAACTATTATTTTTTATAATTGTTTTTTTATGTTGTTAATATATTTTTATACCTTTCAATATTATAAAAGACCTATACTTAAATTTTTTTAAAAAAAAATTTTGTAGGGAGAAAAAACAAAATTTTAAAAATTTTGGATTTGTTTTTAATAATTTTACTTATTTTTCAGATTTTAGTGGAGGAATCATTAAATTTTTTGGTGACTTACTAATAACAAAATTTATTTGTCAAGATTCTAGATGGGGTAGCTGCCTTGAACTCATGCTTCGTCCTACCTGAAAAAAATATATAATTAAATTATTATAATTATATAATATTTACGTGAATTTTTTTTAATATTTTAATTTTTTTCAAAAAAAAGTTTTTTATTGAATAAAATTTTTAAATCAATTTAAATTTTGGGTTAAATTTTAAACAACAAATTTAAAGCTCAAGCTTTGACTAACTTGAATAAAATATATAATTTTATATTATATATGTAAATTTTTATTTTAATATTTTATTTTTTCAAAAATAATTTTTTATTTTTAAAAATTTTTTATTTTATAAATTAAATTTTAAAGGATAGATTTAGATAATATATAGCTCAAGTAAGACAAAAAATTTTAAAATCCAAAGCATTAAACTGAATTTAGATAAATATATAAATTATTAACATGAAGGTATAAGAGCCCCACCCTACCGGTGAGGACCTATACAGCAAAAAATTCAACATTGCGACAACCTTCACACCTTCTAGATGTTTCATGACAACTTGCTTTTTGGTTCATTTGCTATATAACATTTTTTTTTCTTTTTCGTAAAACTTGCACGCTCAGTAAGTTTTAATTTTAATAAAAAAAAGGACCCCAAAAAGATCAGCATTGAATCTTTAATTACTTAGCTATTTTTTTATCAAAACTAATTAGCTTTTTCAAACCAAAAGAGGATGAAAATTCTGTATATCTGTGCCTGACAACTCAGTCAAAAGAATCACGACATAAAAATTAGTTATATATTCCAGAGTCGGAAACGATAATAATTTTCTATGATAGATAATGATACATTGATGCTTCGAAACCGATCACGATCGAACATCTAAGATCCAACTTGAACTAGTGAGGAAACAAAGAGAAACAAGGAAAAAAAAAAAAAAAGAAAAAAAGGTGCTTAGTAGGGAAAGGGAGGGGGCCAAGGGGGAAGATTTTATACCCAGTAAGCCAGTGAATATTGGCAAATCAACTACTCATTTGCGTTGTTGGTGGCAGCCACGATTGAACGTACTCCCTTTACAATTTTCAGATCTTTTAACGTCTTTGTTACCTGGTGGAGTGCACAAGTAGCCGAACTTATCACGACCACAAGCTGCATTACCAGGAACAAGGGTGTTGGTAGAAACTCTAACACTCTGCTGCAGCATTCTTCTTGTTTCAGGAAACATTTGGCTTGGTTCCAGCTCCATCAAGAACTCGAATCCTAAGTCGTGCTGATCATGACGGGCGAAGCATTCAGTGGATGAGCCGTTGCAATGGAAGAAGCTAAGGCTATTGCTTTCGTGTGAACTGATTGAAGCATGGCTTGTACATGATGGAATCATTGTCATCATTGTCAAAATCAGAAGAATTGCAAAATATAAACCTGTGTTTTTAAGGTCTCCCATGTTCTTCTTCTTTTCTGCCAAAGCAAAATTCTCTTACCTTGGCATGTTCAATTACTACTTCGGAAGTGGCTGATTAGGTGGCTATAATAAAGACGGATGTAGTAAGTGGATTGAGCGATTACTTTTCTGCCATAGATGGAGAAAAGTTGTAGCCCATAATTGAGCACATCACATGTGCTTGATTTAATGTTCTGTCCGCAAGTTCTTTGTTTTCTTCTGTTTTTTTTTTTTTTTCTCGTGTTGTTCCGCATGTACTGCGCTACAGCTTGAGCCATCAAGTTTCGCAGAAGTTACAGAGGAAGTTTTTTTAAGTAAAATTTAGGAAAATTTAATTAAAAATTATTAGAAAATTAAAATTAAAAGTTAAAATTGATTACTTAAAAAATTTTGTTATATAAATCAAGTGTATAAATTTCGAAAAAAAAAAAAATTTGATATTTTTTTATATAATTAATTTTAATAAAAATTTTGTCAAAATATTTATTATTAAATATGTATTGATTAAATTTGAATTATAAATAATATTTTAAATATTTTTTTAAATATTTTTAATAAACCATTTGGCTCGATTCCAGCTCCATCAAGAACTCGAATCCTAAGTCGTGCTGATCATGACGGGCGAAGCATTCAGTGGATGAGCCATTGCAATAGAAGAAGCTGAGGCTATTGCTTTCGTGTGAACTGACTGAAGCATGGCTTCTACATGTTGGAATCATTGTCATCATCGTCAAAATCAAGAATTGCAAAATATAAACCCGTATTTTTAAGGTCTCCCATGTTCTTCTTCTTTTCTGCCAAAGCAAAATTCTCTTACCTGGGCATGTTCAATTACTACTTTAGAAGTGGCTGATTAGGCGGCTATAATAAAGAAGTATGTACCAAGTGGATTGAGTGATTGATTTTCTGCCATAGATGGAGAAAAGTTGTAGCCCCATAATTGAGCACATCACATGTGCTTGATTTAATGATCTGTCCGCAAGTTTTTTGTTTTCTTCTTACTTTTTTTTTTCTCGTGTTGTTCCGCATGTAGTGGGATACAGCTTGAGCCACCATGTTTCGCAGACGTTTTAGAGGAAGTTTTTTTAAGTAAAATTTATGAAAATTTAATTAAAAATTATTAAATAAAAATTAAAATTAAAAGTTAAAATTGATAGGTTAAAAAATTTTGTTATATAAATCAAGTATGTAAATTTTGAAAAAAAATTAAATAAATTTTGATATATTTTTACATAATTATTTTTAATAAAAATTTTATCAAAATATTTATTATTGAATATGTATTGATTGAATTTGAATTTTAAACAGTATTTTAAATATTTTTTAAATATTATTAATTTTTTCATTAAATTGTATTAATATATCGGTTTGGTTTTTTTTTTTAATTAAAATTTTAATTGAATCATTTATATTAAAAAATTTCATGAATTTTTCCTAAAAACCTTTATCTAGGTTTTTTTTCTCACGCTGTTATCTTGTGATAGTTTACTTAGAGTGTTTAGTGTGAGGTGAGTCGTCTAAAAACTACAATAATTTGTACTCAATAATTACATTATCTTATTTCATAACAATTTAAAAAGTTTATGACAGAAAACTTAAATAAATGGGGTGATAAATTATTACATTGGGATTGACTCGATTTTATCATTATGAGAAAGTAATTTTTAATATTATTTTTTGACAAATTGATCTTGATGAAAAATATAATTAACATTACCCCCAAAAAGTTGAGTGCTAAAAATTTTAAAAAACCAATTTTTTAATCACTTAATTTAAAAATATTTTATGATATAAATTTATATTAATTAAAAAAGATAATAAAATTTTTTAAAAATTATTTTTATCAAAATTGATTTATACTTTTTAGTTTTCTATAAAATAATGTTTAATTATTTTATAAATTGTTGATTAAATAAATATTAAATATTTTTTTTCTCCCTTAATTTGAAGATTGAGAAATTTGATTTTTTTTTTTCAATATGAAGATGTACACAGTCGCCTAGCCCAAAATTTTATTTAATGGAGATTTAATTTAAATATATTAAATTATGAAAAATAATAATAACAACAATAACAATATTAATAAAAACTAAAATTTTTATATTCAATCATAAATATTAAAAATTTATAATTATTTTTAATATGATTTTTAATTTTAAAAGCATTGCGTAATAATTTTATTATCAATTTTTATTTATGTTTGTAATTTGAAAAAAATGTAAAATCTATTTTGCGGAAAATAGGTCAAAGTGAATTTTAATTACTTTAAGAATTTTTTTCAATAAATACCTTAAAAAAAGTAAAATGAAATTTTAAATATTTTAATAATTTTTTTAATGAGACTCAAAAAATTAAAATTTAAGAAACCTTTTTTAAGCAGAGCTCAACCTCTCTAGAGCCTGTAATAAATTCATCCTTACCCCACGAAAAACAAAATAAACTTAAAATATTTTTTTTAGTACGGCTCAAATCCCCGTTCACCCCGCTAATCTCCGTTCTTGAATGTACAATACCACTAAAATCAAAATATGATATCCAAATATCAAGATCATATAAATTATGCATCAAAATTTTTTTTGTACAATCTTAAAGGTTTTGCGTCAGATATATATATATATATAGAGAGAGAGAGAGAGAAAGAGCTAAAAGATGGGTACTTTTAGCACCCTGTAATTACCAAAACTAAATTTGGAGATTTGAAATTGAAAAAAACTTGGTATATTATAATCAATAAAATGGACGTGTTTGTTTTCTTCAAATTAGGCCACAATAGTTGTTTAAAATAATTTCAAGTCACTAATTGTTTAAAATTATGCTTTGATTTCAAAATAAATGAAATAAATCACTCAAAAAACTTAATTCAGTTGCACGTGACATTATATATCTGGTAATATATACAGTTTCAAAACAAATTGAATAAAAAAATCAAATTTTGAAATTAACTATTTTGTCACATATTAAAAAGGCTATATTAATTCACATTTATTTTAGGTGAAGACATTAATTTGTCTACAAAAGAATACAACATTAAAGCATCCAAACTCATCAATAGTAGACATATTTTAAAAGCAAAAACATTTACGTTTATCTTAATTGGATAATAAGAGAAAAATTATAAGAAACATTAGAAGGGATATATCCCTTACGGGCAAAAAGCTCCAATAGAGTCCTGCGAAAATATCTAGCCTTTTTTGAAAAGTCTTCCATGACCCATTTGATCGATACATTAATTTAAATTTCTTTTTCGGTCACTCTCTTAGTCTCTTGTTAGTTGTTCATTTACAAAAATCCAGTTTGTAAAATGGTGTTTGGCTTTAATACATTAATTTTCAAGTTGTATATTATAGACACCTATATGTGTTTGGATTAATTTTCATTATTACTATTATTTTTTATTATTAGTAGTGCTATTATTTGTTATTACTATGGCTTTATTATTATTATTTATTTCTTTTTTATTTCTTTTCCTAATCGGTGATTCAAGAAACGAAATTTTGGAATTGAATTTGGTCAAGGGCTAATTAGACCCCAAATCAAGAGAATTTTAATCAATCTGGGAAATTAGTAGGGAATTTGAACCTAGTTGGAGGTTTGAGTAGAATCCAATATTAGGATTTAAGCCTAAAATTAATTATGTCTGTTTCCTTAAATTTTCCTAAAGACTGCCTATAAATTGAACAAGGAATCAAAAGAAAGGATAAGTTTTAATTTTGAATGAAAACGATTAATGGTATTTAAAATTTTTGAAAAAGTTTTATGGGAGTTAGGTTTCTAAGATTTTGATTTTGGGAATTCTAGGTTTGGCTTGAAATTTATGGAAAAGATTTGGATTCTGGATTTTATTTTGGAATGCGGGAATTAGGATCCTAGGATTTTCTGGGTAGCAATTTATGTTTTTTGAAAATTTTGGGATTTTTTGGGTTTTTTCTGGGTTTTTGGTTTTTTGGAATGAATTTTTGAAGTTTTCTTTATAGGATTTGAATTTTTCGATTAGATTCTAGCTAATTTTTCAAAAATAGATGGAAAACCCAATTTCCTATTGAATTTTTGAGGAATTTTTATATAAAGGTCAGAGCTTTTGAGAAGCTAAAGAGAGAGGCTCGAGGATTTCTAAAGCAAAAACGCTAAGGGTGGCTTATATAGCGACCCAAAATGGCAACGTTTTGACAGCCTAGGATTCACGCTCTGACCTGTTGATCTGCTCATCAACTCGCGTGCAAACCCAACTTGATCGCAAGGTTTCTTTTTTTCATTTTTATTTTATTTTTTGATTTTCATTTATTTGTAGTTTTTTTTATTATTATTTTATTTGTAGTTTTTTTAATTATTATTTTATTGTATTTTTATTTATATAAAAAAATCTTTTCTTTCTGAAAAATAGAAAAAAAAAAACAAAAGAGCAAAAGAAAAACAAAAACTTAAACTTAAACAAAAAAAAAAAAGTCTTTTCAAAAAAGTTTTCAAAAAAAATCTTTAAAAAAAATCCTTTCAATAAAAAATCTTTTTTCAAATAAAAATCTTTATATAATAAATTCATGAATTCTGCCAAACTAGTGAAGAATATTTATGGATTTAATTTTTTAAATGGAATCTAACAAACTATTGAGAAATTCCATACATCATCCTTTTTTTTTCAAAAAATAATAATAAAAAATAATAAAAGATATTTTTTATCCTTTAAACTATTGGAGGATTGCTTCTTAAATTAAGTCTTACTAAACTATTGAGAGACTTAATGAAATTCACAAAATTTTTAAAATATTTTTGTAATAAAATCTCACCAAACTATTGAAAGATTTGCTTTAAAATAAGTCTTACCAAACTATTTAAAGACTTTAATGATTTTTTCGAATAAAGAACCTTAATAAATCCAATGATGAAACCTCTTTAAGGTGAGATACTAATCTACATGAATACTCTTGAGATGAAAGAATTATCTTAAATTATACTAAACTATTGGGATAATTTTAAGACTAATCTTCAATATTTAATACTTTGGTAAAAGTATAAACATTTTCAAGGCTTGGATAATTTGATATCAAATTAGTACTATCTTTTAAATGGGCACTATGGGGGTACTATAACCTTTCTCACGCGTAACCGTACTCCCGAACCTAAACTTTGGTTTCGTAGATCATAATATATTAATTAAAGATACTTAAATTAATCTTGAGACTCCTCTTTAAGTATGACAGATGCAATCAAGTGGGCAATTATACCTAAACAAAAAAGATTGATGGTGACTCATCTAATCCATGTCTAGCGATACGTACATGAATCTATACATTATGACAGTATAACGACTTCATTGGGGACATCGAGAGTTAGGCTAGTGAACAATTTCTTATCATCCAAGCCTTGCCTAATAAATTTGGAATTTTTTTCTCTTTCCTATTTATTTTTTTTCATTGCCTATATTTGTTAGTTATTCATTTATTGATTGTATATATTTGTCATTCATTTGTATATACATAACATAAAGCTCTTCACATGGGCTTTATCATTAGGAAGAAGTAAAGTACCTATGCTCTTATGAGATTTCATATCTCCGTATGGGTCTGCGAAACACTCCCACTTAGAGTGAACTCTTTTCGCCTGTAGCCTATGATGGGTGAGGATTGGGGTGCCTTACTTGTCTGTGATGGACTATGATGTAAAGAACAATTTGAGAATTTTTTACAAATAATCCAAACAGCATGTAATTAACTTTAGAAGCCTAACTATAGATAAAGCCATGTCCTTCCACCCTTTATAGAAAACCCAAAATTTAGGGTCATGTTATTATTTTACTTGCTTTATAGTGTTTATTCTTTATTTTTTATTGAGGTGACTAATAAATTTGCTTGTCTTCTTTTTATTTCATTTTTTTTTGTGCATACTCATAAACATACATGCGGATTACATATTATGCGTACTAACCTTTTTTTTTTGTTGTGTATGCATGCATTCATTCTCATGCATAAACTGATGGGTCCATAAACATCATTCTAAATTTGTACCATAATTGTAGAAAATCAAGTTTCAAGGATAGCTCAACACCAATACTATACTCGAGCTAGAGCTAGGAAGATGGAGCAAGACAATGAGAATCGATTTGAAAGATTAAAAAAAGCCTAAGGAGTAATTAAGGGGAAGCTATGCAAGATTCTCAAAGCTTTAAAAAAGATAAATAGAGGGAAAGCAATAGAAGAAAACATCTTACATAAGGATACTTAACCACTATATCCTCTAAGTTTTGCTCTACATTAAGCCCAAACTAGTTTAAGCCTTTAGCAATAACAAACCACGTTCCCAAATTATAAATAAGGGAATGTTCAGAACCATACGAATCCTATCTTTGCTGAAAAGGCAAATGAGCCCATCCAAATGCCTAAAATGAATAAAACAAAAAAAAAAAGTGAAGTTGCAAATAGCTACACCTCTAAAAGACCCTAAGACTGATCAAGCCATGAGTATAATTGAAGAAAGATTGCAGTTTGTGGAAGGTAATGATTTTTATGGATCTATAAATGCTGCTAACCTTTTTCTAGTTCCAGATGTTGTGATTCCTCTAAAATTTAAAGTACCAAAATTTAAAAAATACGATAATACTAAATGGCCCATTACACACATCACGATGTATTATCATAAGATGATGAGATATGCTAGTAATGAGAAATTGCTCATGTATGTGTTTCGTGATAGCTTAACCAGTTCTGCTGCAAGGTGGTATGTTCAGTTAGACAGGACTCGCATAAAGTTATAGATAGATTTGACTCGTTCCTTCATTAACCAATACTGTCACATTATATATATGGCCTCTAATCACCTTTCATTACAAGAGATAGAGAATAAAGCATCTAAGTCCTTCAAAAAATATGCCCAAAGATGACGAGATGTTGCTGCCCAAAAACTACCTCCTCTAATGGAAAAGAAAACGATAGTGTTATTTGTAAGTACTCTAAAGTCATCATACTATAAGAAGATGATAGGGAACACGACTAAAAGTTTTACTAATATGATAGTTTCAAGGGAGATCATTGAAAATACAATAAAAAATGACAAACTGAAAGAAAGAGCATTATTTACTATTAAATAGATGCCTAAGAAAAAAGAATGTGAGACTCAAACTATGAGTTTCAACAGGTAGTAATCTAGAAACTACCATCAGTCAATCTATCCCACATATTATTCTCTTACAAGTAATGTCTCTATTACAATTTTCCAATCAACTCTATGACTTTTTTATCCATCCACACCTAGGCCCTCTGTTTGTCCAACTACCTCACTAAGTGGTGTGTGAGAATCACGAAACCAAGAAAAGCCTACATTTGACCCTATTCTTATGAGCTACACAGATTTATACCAAGACCTTTACAAAAACCATTTGATTTTTTTTGTTTTTGCAAAACAACCTGAACCTCCATATCCCAAATGGTATGACTCTATTGCTCACTATGACTATCATTTTGGGGTGGTAGGCCATTCGATTAAAAATTGTATCCCTCTGAAACATATGGTGTAGAGTCTAATCAAGGGAAGGTTGATAAATTTTGGTATTGGTGGAAATATGGCATCCAATGTCAATGGTAACCCATTATCCAATCATCCAAGGGTATAATTTTGGAGAGATTGATTGAAACTACTTATCATTTTAGGCTTCTTAAGAATATAGATCTTTTTTTTATGTACTTAAATTTCATCTTATCTTTCATCATTTTAATGAAAGTGATAAACCTGATGCATTTCCATGATATTCTTCTTTTATGTGAATACCCATTATTTACTTTTACCTTTTCATGCCTCTTTTCATACCTTTTTTTTTCGATTTTAACTAAGAAATGTTTAGACAATTATGATGATAATTCAGGATTTGATACTATTCATAATGGTTTGATTGATAAATTTAAGATTGTTAGGATTATTGGGTCAAAAAGATAACTCTGGTGAAAGTTTGGCTTATTAAAAGGTGAAAGTGATACAACACATAATCTTTGCAATTGTTTATTTTCAAGTTTGCTCTTAGTCAATGAATGTTTTTTATTGAGTGTATTTGTGTTCGAAATGAGAAATGACCATCTTTCTTCTATCCTTTCAAAAGAAAATCTCTTGCTATCCTATTTGAGCTTATTAAAAATTTCTTTTGAGGAACCCCTACATTGGGGGTAAAGTTTGAAAAATTTGTTCATCCTTAGGGGCAAAGCCATTTTATAATCAAATTTTCTTTACAAATGAAAAAGAAAAGAAAAAAAAAGAAAAGGAAAATGGAGAAATTGATAAGGTAAAATGCCAATGTGCTCCACAAAAAAAAAAATGAAGTAGAAATTGATGGGACAAAATACCATGTGCTCCATATGAAGAAATGATCCCTGGTTTGATTACCTATAAATATAATTTGGGCCTGTTTTATCCATTTCTTTGGCAACCTTTACCCTAACCTACGCTACATCTCTTAAAAGTCCATTTCGATTGGATATGAATACTCAGATTAAAGAATCATGATTTGAATTAATGCAAACTTGCCATCAGATTATTTGAGACTTTGATCAAAATGCCATTGATGAATAAATTGGAAAAGAGAAATAAAGAAGAAAGATTAGAAAAAAGTGAGCAAAAGAAAGGGCAAAAATAAAAGAAAAAAAAAGCAAAAACAAAAAAAAAGATAAAATAAGAGAAAAAATAAGTGAAAAGAAAAAACCAAAGTGAAAAAAGAAAAGAAAAAAAAGGAAAAAGGGAGACTTAGACTGAAAACCTAAAATGGTGGTTTAAGTAAAGATAAAAACTAAGAAGCACAGTTCTATATGAGAGTCCTAGGAATGAGGATGAAATCAATGGAATCATGTTTTTGAAAAGAGAATTCTGAATTTGAGTTCAAAATTGTTTGAACAGTCGTTATTTTAGATATTAATATCCTATTTGAAAATCATAGCATTTTGCCTTTGTTCACCATTAAGTTGTTTTTTACACTAACTTTTGTTCTCTCAATAATAAAGACCCATTTTTCTATCCTTCACCAAATGAACATTGTTGAACAAACCAAGGAAATGTATCATGTCTGTCACTAATTTGAATGACAGCAAATAAATGAATGACATTTTTCATAAAGAATTTTTCATTCTTTTGAAAGAAACTTGAGTTGAGATGAATAAAAAGAAACATGAGAAAATGATTTACAAGGGAGTAAATGAGGTGATTCAGTAACAAATTCAGTGATAGATTGGTTGGCACAACATGTGAATCATGACCAAATGAAAAGAATGATATAGATTAACTGATAAAATTTATTCTAAGGTTATTGATACTAAGAAGCTAAAAAGAACTGGTAGAGTCTTAAGAACTTTGTTACCATAATTAAAATTTCATGACATCAGCATTATATACATTGTGTTTACATTTGTATCCTAGATAGGACATAAATTTGTAGTGTTGCATTATCACATATCATTCATTCAATCTTAACTCAGTTCAAATTATTTTTTTGACCTGTGATTCAATCTTGATCACTCATTCAATTTCTGCTCGGTCCAAATCATTTTTTTAACTCTTGCAAAACTTGGAGTCTTGTGAATCTTTCTTTTTTATGAATCTAAAAGTCTTTGCAAATCTAAAATCTTTACGAATCTAGAACCTTTGTAAAATTTGAAATCTTGCCAATCTTTCTTTCTTATGAATTTAAAAGTCCTTGTGAATCTAAAATATTTATGAATCTAGAACCTTTACGAACTTGGAGTCTTGTGAATCTTTCTTTCTTACGAATCTAAAATTCTTTGAGAATCTAAAATCTTTACGAATCTAAAACCTTTGCAAAACTTAGAGTCTTGTGAATTTTTCTTTCTTGCGAATCTGAAAATCTTTTCAAACCTGAGATCTTTACGAATCAAAAACCTCTGCGAAACTTGAAATCTTGTGAATCTTTTTTTCTTGCAAATTTGAAAACCTTTGCAAATCTTGAATCTTTGCAATTTTGTTAAACTTGGGATCTTTCAACTTCTATTATGGAAGATCACAAATTTTTGAATGGTCAAATTGTGAATCTTTGGATTTAGAGTGAAATTTTAAACTTTATTTTTTTAACCTGCGGCATCATCCCAATCATCTGATCTCAGCTTAAGCCAAATCATTTGCTTGACTAATGGCATTATCATGGTTATTCATCTTCAACCTCAACTCAGTCTTGGTCTCTTTTAAACTCGTGGCATCATCTCAGTCATCTAATCTTGGCTTAAGCTAGATCATTTTCATTACTTGTGGTATCATCCTGATCATTAATCTTCAACCTCGACTCAATCTTGATCGTTTTTAGGCTCATAGCATTGTCCTAGTCATCCAATCTCAGCTCAAGCCAAATCAATTTTTTAACTGATGACATCGTCTTGGTCATTCATTTATGACCATTTTTGAACTTACAACATCATCCCGACCATTCATCTTCTACCTCGACTTGGTCCTAATTGTTTTATCTTTGGACTCTTGATTTTGTCCTGGTCATTCGATCTCAACTTAGTCCAGATCATCTTCCTAACTTCTCGATCTCAGCTTAGTCCAGATTATCTCTTTGACTTTTTGATTTTGATTATTTTTTTGGCTTGTAGTTCAGTTTCAGTGATTTCCATTTTTTGCTTTGACTTTTGGAACAAAATAGGTGTTTAGGTCTTTGCATTATCTTTGTCTAACAGGAATATGCAAAGATTAGAGCTGCAGACACCCATCTGTATCTGAGGTCAAGTTTCGTCATTTTTATTGTTATTCATTATTATTAGTAGTACTATTATTTGTTATTACTATGGTTTTATATTATTATTATTATTATTATTATTATTATTGTATAGTGTATTATTATAGTATAGTATTATGTTGTATATATATTATTATTATAATTTATTAGTATTATTATTATTTATTTATTTCTTTTCCTAACCGACAACCAAAGAAATGAAAATTTGGAATTGAATTTGGTCAAAGGTCAATTAGAACCCAAATCAAGAGATTTTTAATCAATCTGGGAAATTAGTGGGGAACCTAGACCTAATTGGAGGTCTAGGTAAAATCCAATCCCAGGATTCAAGCCTTGGATTGGTTTTGTCCATTTTCTAAAATCTTGCTAAAGACTGCCTATAAATTGAATGAGGAATCAAAAGAAAGGACATGTTTTGATTTTGAATGAAAACTATTAATGGTATTTTAAAATTTCTAAAAATGCTTTTCGAGAGTCAGGTTTTTGAGATTTTGATTATGAGAATTCAAGGTTTGGCTTTAAATTTATGAAAAAGATTTGGGTTTTGGATTTTATTTTAGAATGCGGGAATTAGGATTCTAGGATTTTTAGGTAGGAATTTAGGTTTTTTGAAAATTTTGGTGTTTTTTTTTGGTTTTATGGGTTTTTGGGAAGAATTTTTGAAGTTTTTGATGAATTTCCCAATAGGGATTTGAATTTTCCAATTATATTTCAACCAATTTTTTAGAAACTGGCAAAAAACCTAGTTTTCGATTGAATTTTTGAAGAATTTTTAGAGAGAGGTCAGAGCTTGTGGGAAGCTAGAAAGAGTGGTTTGGGGATTTTTGAAGCAAAAACACTGAGGGTGGCTTATATAGCAACCTAAAATGGTAACGTGATAATAGCCTAGGATCCACACTCTAACCCGTGACTTGCACGCAGACCTGACCTGATTATAAGGTTTCATTTTGTAACACCCCCAATCCTACATCAAAAGAATGTGTGGATAAGGAATGATATATATGTAGAGATCTAAACCCAAACTTGTGATATGCCTTTTGTAAAATAAAACCATGAGACCTTCGAGTCAAAGCGAACAATACCTCGTAAGTTAAGTATGGCTCTCCACAAATAGTATCAAAGAAGTCAATAATAGTCAGTGGTTATAGGAGTCACTAAGTGCTACACGGTGGAGCTGTAGAAGTCACTAAGTGCTACATAGTGGTCTGGTGTGATCTTGGTCTTATGACTGGACTCAGCTTGACCGGAATGTCAAGCTTCAAAAGTAGAGAGATTGTAATGCCCCTAATCCCACATTGAAAGAATATGTGGATAAGAAATGATATATATGTAGAGATCTAAACCCAAACTTGTGAGACGCCTTTTATGGGACACAATAGTGAGACCTTCGAGTCAAAGCAAACGATACCTCATAAGTTGGGTGTGGGCTCCATTCTTCCGTTGTAGAATTGGGGGTGTTACACCTTTTTCCATTTTTATTTTACTTTTTTATTTTCATTTATTTTTATGTTTTAAAGTTTGTATTTTACTTTTAGTTTTTATTATTATTATTTTACTGTATTTTTTTATATAAAAAAATCTTTTTTTTCTAAAAAATAAAATAAAAAACAAAAACTTAAACAAAAAAAATATCTTCAAATAAGTTTTCAAAAAAAAAGTCTTTTCAAAAAAAATCCTTTCAATAAAAAATCTTTTTTCAAACAAAAATTCTTGCAAAATAAATTCATAAATTCTGCTAAACTATCGAAGAATATTCATTGATTTAATTTTTTAAATGAAATCCACCAAAGTATTGAGAAATTTCATAAATCATCTTTTTTTTCAAAAAATAATAATAAAAAATAATAAAAGATATTTTTTTATCCTCCAAACTATTGGGGAATTGATTTTTAAATTAAGTCTTACCAAACTATTATGAGACTTAATGAAATTCACAAAATTTTTAAAATACTTTTGTAATAAAATCTCACCAAACTATTGAGATATATCCTTCAAAGTAAGTCTTACTAAACTATTTGAAGACTTTACTAATTTTTTTGAATAAAAAACCTTAATAAATCCGATGACGAAGCCTCTTTTAGGTGAGACACTAATTCCATGAATACTCTTGAGGTGAGAAAATTATTTTAAATTGTTACCAAACTATTGAGATAATTTTAAGACTAATTTTTAATATCTAATATTTTGAAAAAAGTATAAACATTTTCAAGGCTTGGATAATTTGAGATCAAACTGGTACCATCATTTGAATAGGCATTGTGAGGGTGCTATAATATTTTTAAAGTGTAACTGTACTTTTGAACCTAAAAGCTGGTTTCGTAGATCAAAATATACTATTTAAAGATACTTAAGTCAATATTAAGATTTTTCTTTAAATAGGACAGATGCGATCAAGTGACCAATCATATCTAAATAAAAAAGATTGGTTGTGACTCTTCTAATCCATATCTAATGATAGGTCTATAGATCTACACGTTATGACATATATAAAAAAAAAATGTGAAATTGTAGTAAATTAACCAAAAAAAAAAAAGACGAAGAAGAAGGGAAAGAGAATGCTGCTTCAAAATTTCATTGAAATATAATATTAACTCTTGGCTTCACCGTCCAGGAGTTAACTTTCAAGCTTTCTTGATCTTTGATCCCTTTCCTCGTATCTATCTCTCTATTTGTCTATTTTTTTCCCCTACAATGGAGAATACAAGCAAACGAAGTACCTTTTGCCTTCAAAACCTGTTATTTTCTCTTTCTTCCATTTCTTTTTTTCATAATTCAGTACCTTGTTATCCTTGTCACAGTAGACTCCCTAGTAACCCCTTACAACCCCATAGAAAACATCACTATTGACTATGTTTCTTCCACAGATAACCAATCTCTCGATAATCGTCTTTGGATCAAAGATGGCAATGGAAAATTCACCCCCATAGAGCAATAAAACAATAATAATAAATCATCAGTGTCTTTAACAGCAACTCAATCGCTGCCCTTCTCAGTTGATGGGGTTTCATACTACACAGCTCATCTTTCTTATTCAAAATTCACCTATTCAATTCCCCTCACTGCTGGCCAAAAGTTTATTCACTTGTACTTCTATCCAACTTCATATCCAGGCTTTGACAACCCTTTTAATAAAGCTTTCTTCTCTGTTAGAGCAGGTACCTTTACCTTTTCTCTGAAATTTTAGTGCTTTACTTCATGCTGGACGCGAAATTACTCTCATCAAAGAATTTTGTGTAAACATTGATAACGACCAAAGGCTAAACTTAACCTTTACTCCAAATCCTTATATCTCTGACTCTTATACTTTCATCAGTGGTAGAGATTTAAATAGCATTTGCGGTCACGTTTTTGGTCGCGTCACATTTATCACGTTTTTGGATATAACAAAGATCATTGAAATCACAACGGTCATCGAGATTGTGAAATTTATTTTTTGCACAATCTATTATAAAATGTAATAATTATAATTATAATTATAAAAACTCTTATGTAATGATTTTAAAAATAGTTTATGACACTCTATATTTTTTATTTTCTAAAAAATTTATTCACAATTTTATTTAGATTATAAAAAGCATTCATATTTGGTTTATCCACAAAATTTTTCTTGGCCAAGTTCATATTCAATATTAATTCTTAGACAAATCAAATATTAACAAAATATAATATGTTAAATACTAAGCATCTATATTTAATAAAATTACAAACTTAAAATTACAATAATTTCAAATTCCATCAACTACAATTATTGATATATATTTCAAAATTTACCACATGGTAAAATGACAAGGAGGATCAAATTCTCTATCTTCTCTTTGAGAGCCGAGTTGACTCCATCTCTATTTCTGAGGCCTTTGTTCTTGATACATTTAAGGTGGAGGATATATTTGAGGATATATTTGAGGATGATACATTTGTGGTGGGGGATACATTTGTGGTAAATGATACATTTAAGTTGTAGGATACATTTGAAGAGGTGGAGGATACATTTGAGGTGAATAATAACCATATGGAGGTAGATTACCATGAAGAGGTCAAAAATTAAATTGTTCTGATGGATAGTCATGTCCTTAAGTACTAGTAGATGATTCATTATACTCAAAGTTACTAGAATTTGGTCTCCCACTTGAAGATGAAAAACCTCTAAAAATATCATAGTGGTATTTCTTGGCTTTTCCTTTTGATCAACCTGTATATGCACTTTGACCCTCACTAGATTTAGCAAATGGATTTACTCCATATTTTGCCATATTAATGAAAAGTCCACCAATAGCAGCAAGCCCAAATTCTCCTCCAAGTAGGTTGTAAGGTTGATCTGCATCCATATTATCATCAAAATTTGTACCATCACCATCGTCATCATCATCATTATCATCTGGACTTAAACCACCACCATCATTATTCTAACTTAGTGTTGGACTTGAACTTAAATGAGACACATTCTTTTTTTAAGATTGGCATGATTGTTCAACATTCATTTCATTATCAAAATTATTTGCGGGCAACCAATTAGAGTTTTAACCATCTAACAAAAGTTTTTTTTCTCTTGTAGCCATTCTATTAGTGGATCATCATCTTCAAAAATATGGTCAAGGCTAATAGGATTAAAACTATTATTTATCTCATCAATGCTCATTCTTTTCTGATGTCTTATCCTCAATTTCATGTTATAATAGGTATATAAAAGTTTCTGAAGTCTTTCAAACTTCAATCTGTTTCTTGTTTTGGTGTGAATATAGCTAAATGCGCTCCAATTACTTTCACAATTTGATGCAGATGTTGTTTGACTAAGCACACTAGCTTTTGTATTTCAGAAACACAAGTGTCATATATCATACACCACTCAGCTATATAAAATTATTTAAATTAAATTTGAATGTGCTATACAATTAAATAATATAAATAAATTATAATTATTTAATTTACTATTTACTTGGATTCATTTGTTTTAAGCACTTTGTGCCTGTGGAGTACAAAATGTTTCATGCTTGTCTCAAAATAATAACAACTACATCAATTGAAAATACAAAAATAAATGAATAAATAAAAAATAATTCAATTTTTAATACATAAAATAAATGTTAAAGTTATAAAATAGTATTAAATACTAATCTGATTAATCATTTTGATTTGAGTATCTATCAAAGGTTTTAATCTTTCAATAACTATTTTTGTATCTTTTAATGTTTCTTTAAATACATTTGCAGAATGCTTCACTTCAAATTGAAATTGTGGATTTAGATAGTAACCTAAACATAATTCATAACAATATTATATTAAAGTAATAAAAAATAAATATATAAGCAATTTAAGCATAAAAAATAAACATATTTTTTAAATACCATCTATATTATAGGTTTACTTACTAGCTGAATGCAAGTCAGAGTGCATGAAACTCCATCTATTGTTAATAATCTTTTCTTATTCAATAGAATAATGACAATTTTACTGAATTGATTGTTTAGCTCTATCCACAACCTCGTAAATAAAGCTCATTGTTGGTTTTTCATCACCATCCACAAGGCGCAACACTTTTACCAAAGGCTTATAAGCTTTTATTATATTGCCTACTTTTTTTCAAAAATCTTTTTCCCAAAATGATTTTTTTTGGCTTCATAAGCAGGTCTTGATTTTTGTTTTTCCCATTTTGAATCTTTAAATTCCTATATTTCATCAACAAATTTTTGGAGTAATATATTTTAAATTAATATTTTAAACAATGATATCATAAAAAGATGCTAGATTTAAATAGTTGTATTAATTACCAAGTACTAACCTTTGATTTGAACATCTCTCTCAAACCTTGCTTTTGCCTCATTATTTCTTCTAACTGTATAAAATGAGTGGCAAATTGGATAAGAGCATGACAAACTATTTGTTTCCCTTGTGTATATTTCTTCATCAAATTAACAGTCCAAATGTGATTGTATATAAAATAAGTCACTTTCTTTACATCATCCAAAACCTTTGCCATATTTTTTTTTCTTTTTAATATCTTCAAGGCATAAGTCCAAACAATGAGCTGAACATGTTGTCCAATACAAATGTTTTCTGTTCTCCATTAGTCTTTTTCTTACGGCCTTAAGTGTTGTCTCATTATCAATGACTATTTGAACAATGTATTTTTCTCCAATTTCTTTCACAACTTCATCTAATAATCTATAGTAAAAGTTTGCATCTCTACTACGAATACTTAAAACATCTACAGATTCCAAAAAATGGTCTATTTACTATAGTAAACAAGAAAATTAATGATATGCATTTGATTCAAACTATTGGTCTAACCATCACACATCAAAGTGACACCCAATTCATTCCAATAAGCTTTTAATCCACTAACCCATTTATGAACTTGTTGATATTCAGACTCTAAATACACATTTGAGACCTTATAAAATGCTGAAAGTTTTAAATGTTGGCTAACTTATGCTACCACAGAAATCAAATTATGCAATCACGAAAAATTTGCTAACTGAAAAAGAAGTTGATCATATATAAAAAATTTTGATACTGATTCACCCATCTTTCTTCTTAATGTCTTTAAAAATGAATCATTTACTTTTGGTTGCCTTGAACTCTTACTTCTAACCAATTCAGGTATAACTGCCCTTAATGAAAATTCAAACCATTTGGAGTTGATTTTCTTGTTCTTTCTTCAAAATATTCAGCAATTGGGGCCATGAGAGCTTCGTCCATTTTCATATATGTTACTCCAACCACTAGTTCTTTGTCTAAATTCTTGTCTTCTATGCTACTCATGTTGTGATTAGATACTATCTCGCATGGCTTGTTTAGTAGTGATGTCTTCATCAATAATCTTTCATAATCATCTTCCCCTCTTAACTACGATAAAAATTCATTTTTTCTCCTTTTGTTGTCAACCTTTTTTATTTGTTTTCTTGAAAGAGTTTCATCATACTTTCTCTTACTATACCTATTAATAATATAGTTAAAAAAAAAAGGGGAGAAAATTAGTTGCACATGCTTATGTAATTTTATAATTTTTATTAAGAAATTAATAATAATATTTTCAAAGGAATTATAAAAATATAACATACCAGTAACATTGAGGTATGGTACAACATTGCTAATTTTATGAGCAATGTGTTCTTTGAAACATATTATTCCTCATTTTACAACTTTACCACAAAGTTTACATGAAACATTTCCTTTTGTATTTGGAACAAGTGTTCCAAAATGCCAAACTATATCATCACTTGACGCGCCCTCTACTCTTTTACTTAAAAACTCTTCACGTGATGGCATACTTACTATTTTATATAAAAACAAAATAAACTTATATTTAGAAATATTAATATTACTTATTACATCATTAAAAATTGATTTTACGCTAAATTTTTTAATTTTTAGTTTTAAATCTTAAGAATATTATTAAATAACTTAATCTTTTTTATACACTAATTGATATAAATTTTTTATCACAAATAACTTTCAATAATTATATAATAAATACAATCTTCAACAATTACACAAAAATAACAAGAATTAATCTAATATAAGAAGAATCGACAACAATATAAATATCAAAACAAAAAAAATTATTAAATTTCATATACGAAATTATAAATTAATATATAACACAATTAAAATATAATATTTAATGTTAATTAATTATCGTCTAACTTATACAAAAAATTTTATCAAAATTTTTCATCTAAAATCTCTATATATATCATATTAAAATTTTAATCCCTTAATATTTTTAATTATAAATCTTCAATCCCTCTAATTAGATTTTATCTAAAAAAATTTTAAAAATTAAAAATTTTCAAACTTATATTTTAATAAAATTTTTAAACCTATATTTTTTATTTTTTAGTTTTTAATCTTAGTAAGAGTAATAGATCATAAAATGCTAAATTTATTAAATAACTTAATCTTTTTGATACACTAATTGATATAAATTTTTTTATCACAAATAACTTTCAATAATTATATAATAAATACAATCTTCAATAATTACACAAAAATAACAATAATTAATCTAATATCAAAAGAATTGACAACAATATAAATATCAAAACAATATAAATATCAAAACAATAAAAAAATATTAAAATTCATATACAAAATTATAAATTAATATATAACACAATCAAAATATAATATTTAATTTTAATTATTTTTCATCTAACTTATACAAAAAAATTAATCAAAATTTTTCATCTAAAATCTCTATATATATTATATTAAATTATTAATCTCTTATTTTTTTAATTATAAATTTTCAAAACATTTAATTAAATTTTATCTAAAAAATTTTTAAAAATTAATTACAAAATTAAATAAAAAATTCAACCCCTACCCCTCCCCAATGCCCTGCCACACCCAATCCCTCCCCACCCCCCCAATGCCCCACCACATCCAATCCCTCCTCATGTGCCATAATGTTCCTCAATTTGTTTAATTATAACAAAACCATCTAGAAACGCAGCTTGCTTTCTTCTATTCACCTTCATCGTGCTTCTAGAGCTTGGCTTTCCAAAATTTTCTTCTTCTCTCCTTTCTTTTTTTTCATCCCTCATTTTCTCTCGCATCTCTTCATCATTATCACTTACTTAATACCTACGGAATACCTCATTTGTCTCTTTCAAACTCTCACAACAGACATCATTTTGCAAAAATTTTGTAAAAAAAAAAAAGATAATTTAGCTTTCTTTTCTTATCTTATTTGATCTTAAATGTTGATTGAAAACTTGAGGCTGATTTGAATTTAGGTGTCGAAGTGCCAAATGAATGGTTGAAACTTGAAATAATTTGTCTATTTTCTAGCCCGTTTTTAGATCAATTTTGATGCTAAAGATCTGAGTTTTGAGTTTTGAGTTTTAATTTTTGTTTTTTCTTTTGCTTTTGCTTTTACTTTTACTTTTGCAGGCTTATTGCTTTATTCTGCAGAGTTGAAAACTTGAAATTATTTTTTTTTCTCGAACTATTAGATCCATGAGTAGGAAAACAGTATAGTAGCAATAATGGTCTGTTATTGTTGCTATTCTCCATTACACCATTATTTTGCGATCGTTACACTCCGTTTTTGTTGTAAAAGAATTTCTCATCCGTATTTCATCCAATAGCAGTGGCAGGTGGTGATGCTACCGTAATTTTACGACCGCTATTTTGCTATTAAACTACTATTTGAATCCTTGGCAAGGACCATGGGAACGAATAAGACGGAGAATGAGAACTACAATCTGACAAGGGAGTTTCTTGTTGATTCTGGGTTTAAATACTTTGTAAGGTTACATTTTTGTGAGTTTCAGAGAGAGATAACAAAAGAAGGTGATAGAGTCTTTGAGATCTTCTTGGCTAATTTAACTGCAGAAACTCAAGCTGATGTTATTGTCTGGAGTGGTGAAAATGGGGTTCCAGTATATAGGGATTATGTAGTGGCAGTAGGAACAAAAGGAAATCTAAAGCAACAAAGTCTCTCGATTGCTTTGCATCGTTTAACGAAATGGAGGACTCTTTATTCTGATGCAATCATGAATGGGATAGAAATCTTCAAATTAAGCAATAGTTTGGATCTTTCCGGAACTAATCCTGATCCAGTCCTCATAAATCCACCAAGAAATTCACCACCAAGCTCAACGAAGCCCAAGAACACCAACAATACAACATTAGGAATTGTGGTAGGTGTAATAACGGGCTTTGTTGTTTTCTCTCTTCTTTGTTTCTTCATTTTCTGGCGAAAGATAAGAGTCAAAGATTCAGGTTCCAGTGAGGGAGTTTCATGGTGGAGCCAATTTTCCTCTACAACAAAATCCATCAAGTCAACCAAGTCTCGTGGCTCATCTTTGCCCTCCGATCTTTGTCGCTACTTTTCACTGGCCGAGATGAAAGGAGCAACCACCAACTTCGACAATGTTTTCATTACTGGTGTTGGGGGTTTTGGTAACGTGTACAAAGGATTCATTGATGGCGAGGCTACCCAAGTTGCAATCAAACGGTTGAATCCTGAGTCTCAACAAGGGGCTCATGAATTCAAGACCGAGATCGAGATGCTCTCCCAGCTACGCCACCTCCATTTGGTCTCATTGATTGGCTATTGCAACGATGGCGGTGAGATGATTCTTGTGTACGATTATATGGCCCATGGAACACTGCGTGATCATCTATACAACACTGAAAATCCTCCTCGTCCATGGAAACAACGGCTAGAGATTTGTATTGGCGCCGCACGTGGATTGCATTATCTTCATTCAGGTGCAAAATACACAATCATTCATCGAGACGTGAAAACAAGAAATATCTTGTTGGATGAGAAGTGGGTTGCTAAGGTTTCGGATTTTGGGTTGTCTAGAGTGGGCCCCCACGAACATGTCCAAAGCCCATGTTAGCACGGTAGTGAAAGGCTGCTTCGGATACTAGGATCCAGAGTACTATCGTCGTCAACAATTTACAGAAAAATCTGATGTATATTCATTCGGTGTGGTCCTCTGTGAAATATTATGTACTAGGCCACCAATTAGTCGCACGGTCGAGAAGGAACAGGCAAGCTTAGCTGCATGGGCACAACAATGCCATCGAAATGGAACTCTGTACAACTTCTAGATGTTTCATGACAACTTGTTTTTTGGTTCATTTGCTATATAACATTTTTTTTTCTTTTTCGTAAAACTTGCACGCTCAGTAAGTTTTAAATTTAATAAAAAAAAGGACCCCAAAAAGATCAGCATTGAATCTTTAATTACTTAGCTATTTTTTTATCAAAACTAATTAGCTTTTTCAAACCAAAAGAGGATGAAAATTCTGTATATCTCTGCCTGACAACCCAGTCAAAAGAATCACGACATAAAAATTAATTATATATTCCAGAGTCAGAAACGATAATAATTTTCTATGATAGATAATGATACATTGATACTTCGAAACCGATCACGATCGAACATCTAAGATCCAACTTGAACTAGTGAGGAGAAAAAGAGAAACAAGGAAAAAAAAAAAAAAGAAAAAAAGGTGCTTAATAGGGAAAGGGAGGGGGCCAAGGGGGAAGATTTTATACCCAGTAACCCAGTGAATATTGGCAAATCAACTAATCATTTGCGTTGTTGGTGGCAGCCACGATTGAACGTACTCCCTTTACAATTTTCAGATCTTTTAACGTCTTTGTTACCCGGTGGAGTGCACAAGTAGCCGAACTTATCACGACCACAAGCTGCATTACCAGGATCAAGGGTGTTGGTAGAAACTCTACCACTCTGCTGCAGCATTCTTCTTGTTTCAAGAAACATTTGGCTTGGTTCCAGCTCCATCAAGAACTCGAATCCTAAGTCGTGCTGATCATGACGGGCGAAGCATTCAGTGGATGAGCCGTTGCAATGGAAGAAGCTAAGGCTATTGCTTTCGTGTGAACTGATTGAAGCATGGCTTGTACATGATGGAATCATTGTCATCATCGTCAAAATCAGAAGAATTGCAAAATATAAACCTGTGTTTTTAAGGTCTCCCATGTTCTTCTTCTTTTCTGCCAAAGCAAAATTCTCTTACCTTGGCATGTTCAATTACTACTTTAGAAGTGGCTGATTAGGTGGCTATAATAAAGACGGATGTAGTAAGTGGATTGAGCGATTGCTTTTCTGCCATAGATGGAGAAAAGTTGTAGCCCATAATTGAGCACATCACATGTGCTTGATTTAATGTTCTGTCCGCAAGTTCTTTGTTTTCTTCTTCTTCTTTTTTTTCTCGTGTTGTTCCGCATGTACTGCGCTACAGCTTGAGCCATCATGTTTCGCAGAAGTTACTGATGAAGTTTTTTTAAGTAAAATTTAGGAAAATTTAATTAAAAATTATTTAAAAAATTAAAATTAAAAGTTAAAATTGATAAATTAAAAAATTTTGTTATATAAATCAAATGTATAAATTTTGAAAAAAAATAAATTTGATATCTTTTTAAATAATTAATTTTAATAAAAATTTTGTCAAAATATTTATTATTAAATATGTACTGATTAAATTTAAATTATAAATAATATTTTTAATTTTTTTAAATATTATTGATTTTTTCATTAAATTTTATTTAATGATCTGTCCGTAAGTTTTTTGTTTTCTTCCTTCTTTTTTTTCTTGTGTTGTTCCGCTTGTACCGGGATACAGCTTGAGCCATCATGTTTTGCAGAAGTTTTAGAGGAAGTTTTTTTAAGTAAAATTTATGAAAATTTAATTACAAATTATTAAAAAAATTAAAATTAAAAGTTAAAACTTATAGATTGAAATATTTTTGTTATATAAAGTAAGTGTGTGAATTTTTAAAAAAAATTAAAAAAATTTTAATATATTTTTAGATAATTATTTTTAATAAAAATTTTGTCAAAATATTTATTATTGAATATTTATTGATTGCATTTGAATTATAAATGGTATTTTCAATATTTTTTAAATATTATTGATTTTTTTATTAAATTCTATTAATATATCAGTTTGGCTTTTTCTATTAAAATTAAAATTGAATTGTTTATATTAAAAATTTTCACGAATTTTTCCTAAAAACCTTTATCTAGGTTTTTTCCTCACGTTGCTACTTTGTGATAATTTAAATTAGAAAATATTTAGTATGAGGTGATTCGTCTAAAAACTATAGTAATTTGTGCTCAATAATTACATCATCTCATTTGATAACAATTTAAAAATTTTGTGGCAGCAAACTTAATTCATTTGAGTGATAAATTATTATCTTGAGAGTGCCCTAATTCTCAATCTAAAAGATGAGAAAATTTTATCGTTATGGGAAAGTAATTTTTAATATTATTTTTTGACAAATTTACTCTCATGAAAAATATAGTTAATATTATCCCTATAAGTTGACAACTAAAAATTTTAAAAAATCAATTTTTTAATCACTTATTCTAAAAATATTTTATGATATAAATTATTAATTAAAAAAGATAATAAAATTTTTTTAAAATTTTTTTAAAAATTATTTTTATCTAAATTGATTTATACTTTTTAGTTTTTTATAAAATAACATTTAATTATTTTATAAATTATTGATTAAATAAATATTCCATATTTCTTTTTTCTCCCTTAATTTGAAGATTTAGAAATTTGATTTTGTTTTATCTTTTTTTTTCTCAATAAGAAGATGTACACATTCGCCTAGCCCAAAATTTTATTTAATGGAGATTTAATTTAAATATATTAAATTATGAAAAATAATAATAACAACAACAACAACAACAATAATAATAATAACTAAAATTTTTATATTTAATCGTAAAAATTAAAAATTAAAAATTATTTTTAATATGATTTTTTACAAATTTGTCTCTGAAATTCAGTGTATTCAGCTGAGTGATCAAATTGTGAATCAAACAGCGAATATCCTTGAGAGCTGTAAATTACTGCATAGAGGAAATATTAGGGGTCTTTTGTCAAACAGCTGCAAGATCTGTGAAAGATTAATACAATATAAAGGTCAGGAAGAACCTTTGTATATCTCTCATAGGTTTCAATCCATTGGATTCAAATGAGAATGGGTCTGAACCAAGTGAAGAAAAACTTGAGATGTTGTTGACTAGGGTCCAACTGGTATTTGGTAGGATTAATGGTTGACTGCTGAAAAAGATGAAGAAGGGTTGTAGGCTTTGGGAGTGAGAATTCTACAGTAATATAGTGAAGGTGACAAAGGTACCACATAAAACAAACTGTTTCTTTCGGGAAACAAAGTGGTTCAGGAAATTTAAAGGGTTGGATGAAGGGATAGTCAGGGTGTATACCAAGAGATTGAATGGAGGTGTCTCCAAACTTTCTGAGTATTTTGGACTGATATTTGAGCAAGAGGTGGGAGGCTTCTTGATCAAGGGTTTGAGTGGCAAGGAGTTTTGGTAACTCTAGAGGAAGATTTTTCACTGGAAGGTTAAGAAATTCATCAGGTAAATCAAATTCATCATCAAGGTAAGGTTTTTGAAAAGAAAGGAAAAGAGGGTTTTTTGAGGATGAGGCTTGTGAAGAAGAAGGTGTTGGGTTCATCATGAAAATGACTGAAATAATCTACAAGGTGTTTGAAGGAGGTTTTGAAAGAGATCTTGTGAGCATATCTGGAATGAGGTTATTTTTGCCTTTTATATGTGCGGTGGTGAAGGAATACTGTGAGAACCATTGTGATAGCTTGAGTAACTGTGCATTTGACATTTTCTTCTTTTTGAAATTGAGCATCTGATCAAAGGCTGATATATCTAATTTCACAAGAAAGTAATATCCAATGAAGTGAAATTCAAATATTTGAATTCCATACTTTACAGCTAAAATCTCTTTTAGTGTAAAATGATAATGGAGTTTCGAATCTTTGAATTTTTCGCTCTTGTAATCATAGATTTGTCTGTTTCCATCTTTTTCTTCTAAAAGAATTGTTTTAATTTTGTTATCAATTTTTATTTATGTTTTTAATTTGAAAAAAATGTGAAAATCTATTATGCGAAAAATAAGTCAAAGTGAATTTTAATTACTTTAAAATTTTATTTCAATAAAAACCCCAAAAAAAAGTGAAATGAAATTTTAAATATTTTAATAATTTTTTAATGAGAGTCAAAAAAATAAATTTTAAGAAACCTTTTTTAAGCAGAGATCAAACTCTCTAGAGCCTGCAATAAATTCACCCTTACCCCGCGAAAAAAAAAAAAAACTAAAAATATTTTTTTCCAGTGCGGTTCAAACCCCCGTTCACCCCACTAATCTCCCTCCTTGAATGTACAATATTCACCCCACTAATCTCCGTCCTTGAACGTACAATATCACTAAAATCAAAACAAGATGTCCAAATATCAAGACCACATAAATTATGCATTAGAATTTTTTTGCACGGTCTTAAAGGTTCTGCTTTAGGTATATATATATATATATATATATATATATATATATATATATAGAGAGAGAGAGAGAGAGAGAGAGAGAGAGAGAGAGAGAGAGAGAGAGAGCTAAAAGATGGGTACTTTTAGCATCCTTTAATTACCAAAACTAAATTTGGAGTTTGAAATTGAAAAAAACTTGGTATATTGTAACCCAAAGATGATGTGTTTGTTTTCTTCAAATTAGGCCACAATAGTTGTTTAAAATAATTTCAAATGTCTAATTGTTTAAAATTATGCTTTGATATAAAAAAAAAATGAAATAAATCACTAAAAAAAACTTAATTCAGTTGCACATTACATTATATATCTGGTAATTCATACAGGCTCAAAACAAATTGAATAAAAAAAATCAAAATTTAAAATTTACTAAATTTTGTCACATACTAAAAAGGCTATATTAATTCACATTTATTTTAAGTGAAGACATTAATTTGTCTACAAAAGAATATAACATTAAAGCATTCAAACTCATCAATAGTAGACATATTTTAAAAGCAAAAATATTTAGCTATGTCTTAATTGGATAATAAGAGAGAAAAATAGTAAACACTAGAAGGAATGCATCCCTCACGCGCAAAAAGCTCCAATAAAGTCCTACCAAAATATAGGTTTTTTTGAAAAGTCTTCCATGACCCATTTGATCAATACAAAAATCCAGTTTGTCAATTGGTGTTTGCCTTTAATACATTAATTTTCAAGTTATATATTAAAAAAAGAAAAAAAAAAAAAAAGAAACATGAAATTGTAGTAAATTGAAACCCCCCCCCCCCCAAAAAAAAAAAAAAAAAAAAAAACAAGAGAGGAAGAAGAAGGGAAAGAGAATGTTCTTTCAAAACTTTATTGAAATACAGTATTTACTCTTGGCGTCACTGTCCAGGAGTTAACTTTCAAGCTTTCTTGATCTTTGATCCCTTTCTTCATATCTATCTCTCTGTTTGTCTGCTTTTTTCCCCTGCAATGGAGAATACAAGCAAACGAAGTACCTTTTGCCTTCAAAACCTGTTATTTCTCTTGCTTCCATGTCTCTTTTTCTTAATTCAGTACCTTGCTGTCCCTGTTACAGGAGACTCCCCGGTAACCCCTTACAACCCCATAGAAAACATCACTATTGACTGTGGTTCTTCCACCGATGCCGAATCTCTCGATAATCGCCTTTGGATCAGAGATGGCAATGGAAAATTCACCCCCATAGAGCAACAAAACAATAATAATAAATCATCAGTGTCTTTAACAGCACCTCAACCGCCGACCTCCTCAGTTGATAGGGTTCCGTACTACACAGCTCGTCTTTCTTACTCAGAATTCACCTATTCAATTCCCCTCACCGCTGGCCAAAAGTTCATTCGCTTGTACTTCTATCCAACTTCATATCCAGGCTTTGACGACAGTTCTAATAAAGCTTTCTTCTCTGTTAAAGCAGGTCCCTTTACCCTTCTCAGGAATTTCAGTGCTTTACTTCATGCTGGAGGCGAAGTTACTCTCATCAAAGAATTTTGTGTAAACATTGCTGACGGCCAAAGGCTAAACTTAACCTTCACTCCAAGTCCTGATATCTCTGATTCTTATGCTTTCATCAACGGGATTGAAATCGTTTCCATGCCAACCAATCTGTATTACAAACCAGCGAGTGATGATGGGATTTTTTTTCTGGGCCAGGAAAGCTTGTACTCCCTAGGAAACAACTCCGCCCTTGAGAAGATCTATCGAGTCAACGTTGGTGGGACGCAAATCCCTCCAGGCCGAGATGAGACTGGGATGTTCCGTAGCTGGTTACAGGACAAAGACTATTTGACAATAGCGAAACCAAGTGTTCTTCCTGTTAATAGCAGTATTAATCTCACCTTCAGCAATCTACCATCGTTCTCTGCTCCAAAAGAGGTTTATGTAACTGCCAGGACCATGGGAAGGAACAAGACGGAGAATGAGAACTACAATCTGACATGGGAGTTTCTTGTTGATTCTGGGTTCAATTACTTTGTAAGGTTACATTTTTGTGAGTTTCAGGGAGAGATAACAAAACAAGGTGATAGAGTCTTTGAGATCTTCTTGGCTAATTTAACTGCAGAAACTCAAGCTGATGTTATTGTCTGGAGTGGTGGAAATGGGGTTCCAGTATATAGGGATTATGTAGTGGCAATAGGAAAAAAAGGATATCTAAAGCAACAAAGTCTCTCGATTGCTTTGCATCCTTCGCCAGAATGGAGAACTCTTTATTCTGATGCAATCATGAATGGGATAGAAATCTTCAAATTAAGCAATAGTTTTGATCTTGCCGCACCTAATCCTGATCCTGTCCTCAAAAACCCACCAGGAAATTCACCACCAAGCTCAACCAAGCCCAAGAACACCAAAAATAAAATATTAGGTATTGTGGTAGGTGTAATAGCGGGCTTTGTTGTTTTCTCTCTTCTTTGTTTCTTCATTTTCCGGCGAAAGATGACAGTCAAAGATTCAGGTTCCAGTCAGGGAATTTCATGGTGGAGCCAATTTTCCTCTACAACAAAATCCAACAAGTCAACCAAGTCTCGTGGCTCATCTCTGCCCTCCGATCTTTGTCGCTACTTTTCACTGGCCGAGATCAAAGGAGCAACCAACAACTTCGACAATGTTTTCATTATTGGTGTTGGAGGTTTTGGTAACGTGTACAAAGGTTTCATTGATGGTGGGGCTACCCAAGTTGCAATCAAACGGTTGAATCCTGAGTCTCAACAAGGGGCTCATGAATTCAAGACCGAGATCGAGATGCTCTCCCAGCTACGCCACCTCCATCTGGTCTCATTGATTGGCTATTGCAACGATGGCGTTGAGATGATTCTTGTGTACGATTTTATGGCCCATGGAACACTTCGTGATCATCTATACAACACTGAAAATCCTCCTCTTCCATGGAAACAACGGCTAGAGATTTGTATTGGTGCCGCACGTGGATTGCATTATCTTCATTCAGGTGCAAAATACACAATCATTCATCGAGACGTGAAGACAACAAATATCTTGTTGGATGAGAAGTGGGTTGCTAAGGTTTCGGATTTTGGGTTGTCTAGAGTGGGCCCCACGAACATGTCCAAAGCCCATGTTAGCACGGTAGTGAAAGGCAGCTTCGGATACTTGGATCCTGAGTACTATCGTCGTCAACAATTGACAGAAAAATCTGATGTATATTCATTCGGTGTGGTCCTCTGTGAAATATTATGTGCTAGGCCACCAATTAGTCGCACGGTCGAGAAGGAACAGGCAAGCTTAGCAGCATGGGCACAACAATGCCATCGAAACGGAACTCTGTACAAAATCATTGATCCATTTTTGAGAGGCAAGATTGCGCCTGAGTGTTTGAAAAAATTCACAGAATTGGCTATGAGTTGTTTGCTTGATGAAGGAATCGAAAGGCCATCGATGGGCGATATTGTGTGGAGCCTAGAGTTCGCACTACAATTGCAAGAAAGTGGTGAGGAGGGGCTTAAGCCTAATGGTGGAGCGGGCATTGAAGAAGACATCGATGAGGAGAGCCCCTTTAAAAACTATGAATTGGAAGATGACAGTGGGGAAGTGTTCAGTAGCATTGGTGATCATGTCATGAATTCCAAGAGCCCTAGTGCTTTCAGCTTAACAGCAAGTGATGAACAAAGTTTTGTTAGCAAGGATTCTGATAGACTCTTGTCTAAGGCAGTGTTTTCCGAGATTAGAAATCCGCAAGGACGATGATCAAAACTTGATGCATGCTTGCATATAGAATGGTATCTTGGAGTGTCCTGGTTCAATTGAGATAAAACTATTAGTACTTTTATTTTAATTGAACAAAAATTTGTGTGAATTTTAGCATCATTAATATTAGATTTCAAGGTAGGTTGATGTGCCTCATCTATATTTAACGTTTTATGAGCCGGTTTGTATTTTTTGTATTGTAGCAAGTTTTTTGTTTTCTTCTTACTTTTTTTTTCTCGTGTTGTGGCGCATGTCCTGGGATACAGCTTGAGCCATCATGTTTCGCGGAAGTTTTAGAGGAAGTTTTTTTAAGTAAAATTTATGAAAATTTAATTAAAAATTATTAAATAAAAATTAAAATTAAAAGTTAAAATTGATAGGTTGAAAATTTTTGGTATATAAATTAAGAGTGTAAATTTTTTAAAAAATAAAATAAATTTTGATATATTTTTAGCTAATTATTTTTAATAAAAATTTTGTCAAAATATTTATTATTGAATAAGTAATGATTGAATTTGAATTATAAATGGTGTTTTTAAGTTTTTTAAATATTCTTGATTTTTTCATTAAATTCTATTAATATATCAGTTTGACTTTTTTATTAAAATTTTAATTGAATCATTTATATTAAAAAAGTTCATAACATTTTCCTAAAAACCTTTATCTAGATTTTTCCTCACACCGATACCTTATGATAATTTACTTAGAAAGTGTTTAATATGAGGTAATACGTCTAAAAACTACAGTGATTTGTACTAAGTAAGTAGATCAACTTATTTTGTAACAATTTAAAAATTTTATGACAGTAAACTTAAATCATTAGAATGATAAATTATTATCTTAGAAGTGATCTGATTTTTAACTTAAAAGATATAAAAATTTTATCATCATGGAAAAGTAATTTTTAATATTATTTCTAAAAAATTTACTCTCATGAAAAATATAGTTAACATTACCCCAATAAATTGACCACTAAAAATTTTAAAAAACCAATTTTTTAATCATTTATTCTAAAAATGTTTTATGTTATAAATTTATATTAATTAAAAAAATAATGAAATTATTTAATAAATTTTTTAGAAATTATTTTTATCAAAATTGATTTATACTTTTTAGTTTTGTATAACATAATGTTTAACTATTTTATAAATTGTTGATTAAAGAAGTATTAAATATTTTATTTTATTTAAGGTTATTTCAGATATTTTATACTATATAATTTATTTTTTCATATAATACCAAACATAATTATTTAAAAATACCATTAAAATATAATATTGTATAAAAAATAATAATTTAAAATCACTGCTAAGCAAATCACTTTGATAATTCTATCACCATGGTGATTAGATCACTGCAGTGATCTTGAAAATGCTATTAAATGTTACCTTAAACTAAAGTTTCAACTTTATTTTCTACAATATCTCAAATTTTCTTGAATTAAATAAGTTTTTAAATGTACTTTTAATGTATTATTGTTTGAGTTAATATTTGATATATTATTAGTATACACTTTTAATTTAATAAGATTAAGAGATTTACACATATCTCCTTTTTATTTTTAATTAATTTTAATTTTTATTTTTAATATAACGGTTTCTTAATCCCACTTGTGGAGTCAAAAAAATTCCATTAATAGTGGATAAAATAGTTTATTTTATTGTTTATAGCTTTTTTATATTATATATATTTGGCAATTAATTTGATTATAATTTTTAATGTATCGGAAGAAGATATTAATCTTAAATATTAGCAAAACTCAATTATTAATTATAACTCTAACAAAAAGGGATTAAAACAAATAGATGACACCTAAGAATTTTGTTAATTAGTGTCCTAAGAATAATCTTTTTTTTTTTTCAATACATAAGGATATTCTATTTAAAATCAATATATTAGATAATTTATTTGATTAATGAATTAAAATTCATAATATTAACTACGTTCTTCTACAATTGATTCCAAAAATACTCCTACAAATAGTATCTTATTTTAAAATATTTCAACAATGATATTGTAAAAAATTGATGGGAACAATGAGGTACATATATGATCACTCTTTTTTTTTTTTTTTTGGGTTAAGAATAATATCGTTATCACTAGCTAGGATTAGAAGTCTATATTCTTTACTTGTTTTAACGGAATAATGTAGCAATAAATTAATTAAATCTAATATTTTCAACTTAGTAGTTTTTCTATCAAATTTATAAAACTTAAAAGGAAAGGATAAAAAAACTATTAGATAAACAAACTCTACCATTCACGGAGAATTACTTGGTCGTCAAATTTATTTAAAGGTTAAATATATTCAAATAAAAAAAGGTTAAATACATTTAATGAGTAAAAACTCTTAGTGAATAAAATTCTTCATGACTAGGAAATAGTTAGGTTTAACCTTTAAGATTAACAGGGTCACATCCCGCTGATGCTGCGGGTACATTTATTTTTTAAAAAATTATTTTAGCAAATTGGAATGTAGGAATACAGATTGAAGTATAACAAACAAATTGTGATTTCTCATACATTGGGAGGCTTGGCATATGGAAACACATGTATAAGAGATTGAAAGATAAATAAAAACGTTGGTATATTGTGCAAGTCATACAATCATGAAAAAACATAATAGCAAAAAAAAATCTTAGATCAATCAATGTCCTTTTATTTGTGAGCTTTCAGCAAACATGTAAAAAAAAAAAAAGAAAAAAAGAAATGCTCACCCAACAGCAGCAGTAGCAGGAACCGATGGAAATGGAAGCTGAACAGTTAATTCAAAGGCAAAATCAATAGTATTTCGAAAAGGAAAACATGGATCATGATCAACTTAACTAACAGATTTATCAGCAAGGCAATCATTATGTTAATGAATAAACAATATAAATATGTATCTTTTAAATATAGCAACGGGAAGTATGAGATTCATACAGTAAAGTTCCACTGGCATTGAGCCAAAAAATCCTGCGGCAATTCTCCTTAGTCCTCAATAGCAGAAGGGTAATGCAATATGCTAGCCTTGATGGTTTCTAAGTAAATCTTAATCTAAATTCTCAGTACCGGAATAAGACTTGCAACTGCAAGGGTTTTCAGGCTAAGATAACATGAACTAAGCATCGGCTTGCTGTATCTTTTATACTAAATTCGAGATCTAAACCAAGTATATTCAAAGCATTATATCTATGAGAAGGAATTCTCAATAAAGAAAAACTTTGCAATTATATGTATATATGTGTATGTATATCAATCTTCAAAAATTGTTGCCAAGGAACATAATCCATTACTGAAAAATCAACTGCAGGTGACAATTTGTGCAATTTCTTCCTAAGACTTCCTACACAGCAACAGTGAAGTTCTATAAACTTGCAGACAATATCAAGAATATTATTTTGAGCATTTCTTCCCATTATCAAGGACATAATTAAACCATGAGAATAAGAAAAAGGAACCAATGTCACAGTATATGTATCAATATGATATCATATCATGAGGCAATAGAAGTATAGAAATACTACTTAACGATAAGTTGGTAATGAAATAGAAACGTACACTCTGTCATGTAAATGATTCTAAGAAGTTCCAAAATACCTCAATCTGTCCATTTCAAATGTAAAAAAACTGTCATCCGCCAAAGTTTCTAATCCTAATCTTTCTCACATCATTCTTCATCCTGAAACAGAGGATGGTCAAACAGTAGGAACATATACCTTGAACTACTAAAGTCTAAAACCTCATGAGCCTTCCTTTAGAATAACAAAAGCTTTAAAAACTACTATCCCATTAATTCATTCTTTCGATTGTTTCTAAACCATACAATAAATTTTCATTTCAAAGAACAATTCATAACAATCAAATTCGGGTATAATGTCTATTATCAAAGCTAATGACACAGTGTTCATACTTGATTAATTGAGTGCCAATAGACCAAGATTGATTGTTGAAACTTGTAATTGCCATAGAACCTTTTGCACTTGGCCTATAAACAATACACAAATCTAGTCTAACATAAACCTTCTAACATGGCACAATTATCTTATAGGATTGAAAGGCTCCAATTGTGGCTGAGATCGAAGAAAAGGGAAGTTTTTTTAGCGTAGTTTTCTTAACAGGTTAGAATCAATTTAGGTTGTGAAATTTTTTTAAAAGAATCTGTAAAACAGACATTTGACGTTCGGTTAGAACTTAGAAAGGGTTTAAATTCCAAACATTAAATTAATAGAAATAATAAAACACAACACATGTTGGCTTCTAGAAATAGAGGTAGCCAATAAGATTTCAAACTAAAGACACGGTGGAAAAAAAAGGTTGAGGCATGCTGCCAAATGTCACAATTTCATAGTTATGCGGATGAAAATAGTATATAGATAAATGAAATGGATGTAATTGCTATGTCATCTCTATGTGGGGGATATATGCCATCGAAACGGAACTCTGTACAAAATCATTGATCCATTTTTGAGAGGTAAGATTGCGCCTGAGTGTTTGAAAAAATTCACAGAAATGGCAATGAGTTGTTTGCTTGATGAAGGAATCGAAAGGCCATCGATGGGCGATATTGTGTGGAGCCTAGTGTTCGCACTGCAAGTGCAAGAAAGCGGTGAGGAGGGGCTTAAGCCTAATGGTGGGCCGGGCATTGAAGAAGACATCGATGAGGAGAGCCTTTAAAAACTATGGATTGGAAGATGACAAGTGAGGAAGTGTTCAGTATCATTGGTGATCATGTCATGAATTCCAAGAGCACTAGTGCTTGCAGCTTAACAACAAGTGATGAACAAATTTTTGTTAGCAAGGATTCTGATTGATTTTTGTCCAAGGCAGTGTTTTCCGAGGTTAGAAATCCGCAAGGACGATGATCAAAACTTGATGCATGCTTGCTTGTAGAATGGCATCTTGGAGTGTCCTTGTTCAATTGAGATAGATCTATTAGTACTTTTATTTTAATTGAAAAAAAATTTGTATTTTAGCATCATTAATGTTAGATTTCACGGTAGGCTGATGTACCTCATTTATATTTAATGTTTTATGGGCCGGTTGTATAATTTAAGAATGCGTTTAATAATTGTGGTAAGTGACAGATTCAAAATTTATATTACGGGGGCAAATTATTAAATAATATTTGTTTACAACAATTATTATAATTTAAAATATATTTATATAAAGTCAAATATTTCTAAAAATATAAATATTAAAATATTTGTATAAAAATTTAAAAATATAAAAATTCAATTTTATATAAAAAAATTTTCTTCATAATTCTTTTAACATTTTTCATATATAGTTGTTTTAGAAATACTTTTTATCTAAAGTTCAAAAGGATGTTTATTCAAGTTTACTTTTGGGATGGTGTAATTAAATAAATTTATTGTGCCTAAACAAAAATATGTCACATAACTTCAAAAAATAAAAATGAATTTGATATCTTAAAAAAAATTGAATCTTTATATTATGCTTTCAAAATTAATCTAAATCTAAAAACTTAAATAAAAATTTTCAAATTTCAAATAAACTGACTTGACCACACTAAAATAAAAGAAAGTAAAAAAAATGTTTATTTAGTTTTTTTTAGTAAAAATCTTATTGTGAAATTTACACTAAATTAATTTAGATCTCATTTTCCACAGTTTTTTCTTTTCTTTTATTTAATTGTTCGATTCCTAGCAAATAGTTATTTTTCTTTCACCCATTATGATTGTTTTTAAGAATCTTCTAAACTTTTTGAAATTCTTTTTTTTTAAGATTTAATACCAACAAAAATAAAAAATGTTATTATATTAACTACCAATAATAATAATAATTTTTTATTTACATTATGAACTATTATTTTACTCAATTATCTTTTTGATTTTGTTAATATATTTTTGGGCCTTTCAATATAATAAAAGACCTATACTTAAATGCTGTTTTACAAATTTGTGGGGGAAAAAAACCAAAATTTAAAAATTTTGGATTTGTTTTTAATAATTCTACTTTTTTTTTAGATTTTAGTGGGGAATGATTAAATTTTTTGGTGAATTACTAATAACAAAATTTATTTGTCAAGATTCAAGATGGGGTAGCTGCCTTGAACTCAGGCTTCGTCCTACCTAAATAAAATATATATAATTAAATTATTATAATTGTGTAATATATACGGTGAATTATTTTAATATTTTATTTTTCTAAAAGGACATTTTTTTTATTAGATAAAATTTTTAAATCAATTTAAATTTTGAGTTGAATTTTAGATAATAAATTTAAAACTCAAGCTTTGGCTAATCTTATCTGAATAAAATATATAATTTTATATTATATATATATAAATTTTTATTTTAATATTTTATTTTTTAAAAAATAATGTCTTTATTTTTTAAATTTTTATTATATAAATTAAATTTTAATGGATAAATTTAGATAATATTAATTCAAGTAAAACAAAAAATTTTTAAATTCAAAATATTAAATTAAATTTAAATAAATAATAAATTATTAATACTAAATATGAAGTTAATAAAATCCCCATCCTTCCGGTGAGCATCTATACAACTAAAAATTCAACATTGTGACCACCTCTACACCTTCTAGATGTTTCATGACAACTTGCTTTTTGGTTCATTTGGTATATAACATTTTTTTTTTTTTTTTGTAAAACTTGTGCGCTCAGCGAGTTTTAATTTTAATAAAAAAATAAGGACCCCAAAAAGATCAGCATTGAATCTTTAATTAATTAGCTATTTTTTAATCAAAATTACTTAGCTTTTAAACAAAAAAAGGATGAAAATTCTGTATATCTGTGTCTGACAACTGAGTCAAAAGAATCACCACATAAAAATTAATTATATATTCCAAAGTTGGAAACGATTATAATTTTGTATGATAGATAATGATACATGGATACTTCGAAACCGATCACGATCGAACATCTAAGATCTGACTTGAACTAGTGAGGAAAAAAAGAGAAACAAGAAAAAGAAAAAAAAAAAAAACGTAGTAGGGAAAGGGAGGGGGCCGAAGGGGAAGATTTTATACCCTGTAAGCCACTGAATATTGGCAAATCAACAACTCATTTGCGCTGTTGGTGGCAGCCACGATTGAACGTACTCCCTTAACAATTTTCAGATCTTTTAACATCTGTATTACCTGGTGGAGTGCACAAGTTGCCGAACTTATCACGACCACAAGCTGCATTGCCAGGATTAAGGGTGTTGGTGGAAACTCTACCTCTCTGCTGCAGCCTTCTTCTTGTTTCTGATAGAATTTAAGTCAATACGGAGATTATTAAAAATAATAACTCAAATTTCATAAGAGATTTATTTGATATTTATTAAATATTATTTGATGGATAAAAAAATTTTAAAAGAAGAATTTTAAAAAGAAAAAAATTCTTAATAGATAAATTTGACTTACTAAAGAAGAATTTTAAAAGAAGAAAGATTCTTAATAAGTAAATTAGTATGATTATAAATAAGTGAAGTCTCTACAAAATTAAGTATGAGAAAAATATATAAGAGAGCTTTAGGGTATTAAAGGATAAGCATCTCATAAGATTACTAGAGATTTATGTCTTATAGGAGTGGATGTTTGTTTATGAGTGAACTAGAGGAGACTGAGAGAGTCCACATAAATATAATGTATGAGTGCATATGGGTATGTGTTTGGTTATGTTGAAATGGTGCACATAAATAGGTGTTTATTTTGGTTGAAAATACTCCGTAGGACTAGAAGAGCTGGAGAAGGCCTGTGGGTATTGATTGTTAAGTGGTTGATATGTTTTGATATATGTTTGTAATTCTCTATAACTAGTGGATCTTATTTCTCATCCGTTGACGTAGGTCAGCTGGATCGAACCATGTTAAATTGTTATCTCTTGTGTGTTTGATTTATTGTTTGATTGTGTTTCTACTAATGTGACTGGATAGAGACTCTTTAGCCTAACAAGTGGTATTCGAGCTATGGTGATCCCTAACAAATGGTATCAGAACATGGTTCAAAACATGAAAAGAGACAAGCTTAGAAGAGCTCGATTCAAGGAAGAAGTTTGAGTTTGTGTTATGAAAATCGATTTGTATAAGGTGTAAAGGCATACAAGAGAAGATGATTGTAAGACTTCTGTTATAGTGGAGCCAAGCATGTCTAGCATGAAGATAGATGATTGATGAAATTTGATCAAGGTGAAGATTGTTAAAAATAATAACTTAAATCCTATAAGAGATTTATTTGAAATTTATTAGATATTACTTTATGGACAAAAACACTTACAAAAGAAGAATTCTAAAGGAAAATAAATTTTTAATAAGCAAGTTTGACTTACAGAAGAAAAATTCTAAAAGGAGAGAGATTCTTAATAAGCAAGTTTATATAGTTAAAAACATGTGAAGTCTTTGTAGGATTAGGTATAAGAAAAAGATATAAGAGAGTTGTAGGGTTTTGTAAGATAGACACACCATAAGACTACTAAAAATTTACATCTTATAAGTGTATATATTTGTTTGTGAGTGGACTAGAAGAGACTGAGAGAATCCACAAAGGTACGATATATAGGTACATATGAGTATATATTTGGTTGTATTGAAAAGGTGTACATAGATATATATTTGTTTGGATTAAGAATATTCTGTAAAAATAGAGGAAATTAAGAGGGCTTATAAGTATTAATCGTTGAGTGGTTGATATATTTTAATGTATGTTTATAATTTTTTACAACTAATAATCTTGTTTTTCATCTGTAGATATAGGTTAATTGAACTAAATCATATTAAATTAATGTCTCTTATATATTTGATTTATTATTTGATTATACTTTCGTTAGTGTGATTTGATAGAGGCTTTTTAGCCTAACAATTTCAAGAACCATTTGGCTCGTTTCCAGCTCCATCAAGAACTCGAATCTTAAGTCGTGCTGATCATGACGGGCGAAGCAGTCAGTGGATGAGCCATTGCAATAGAAGAAGCTGAGGCTATTGCTTTCGTGTGAACTGACTGAAGCATGGCTTCTACGTGTTGGAATCATTGTCATCATCGTCAAAATCAAGAATTGCAAAATATAAACCTGTATTTTTAAGGACTCCCATGTTCTTCTTCTTTTTTGCCAAAGCAAAATTCTCTCACCTTGGCATGTTCAATTACTACTTTGGAAGTGGCTGATTAGGCGGCTATAATAAAGAAGTATGTACCAAGTGGATTGAGTGATTGATTTTCTGCCATAGATGGAGAAAAGTTGTAGCCCCATAATTGAGCACATCACATGTGCTTGATTTAATGATCTGTCCGCAAGTTTTTTGTTTTCTTCTTACTTTTTTTTTCTCGTGTTGTTCCGCACGTAGAGGGATACAGCTTGAGCCACCATGTTTCGCAGACGTTTCAGAGGAAGTTTTTTTAAGTAAAATTTATGAAAATTTAATTAAAAATTATTAAATAAAAATTAAAATTAAAAGTTAAAATTGATAGGTTAAAAAATTTTATTATATAAATCAAGTATGTAAATTTTGAAAAAAAATTAAATAAATTTTGATATATTTTTACATAATTATTTTTAATAAATATTTTATCAAAATATTTATTATTGAATATGTATTGATTGAATTTGAATTTTAAACAGTATTTTAAATATTTTTTAAATATTATTAATTTTTTCATTAAATTTTATTAATATATCGGTTTGGCTTTTTTTAATTAAAATTTTAATTGAATAATTTATATTAAAAAATTTCATGAATTTTTCCTAAAAACCTTTATCTAGGTTTTTTTCTCACGCTGTTATCTTGTGATAGTTTACTTAGAGTGTTTAGTGTGAGCTGATTCGTCTAAAAACTACAATAATTTGTACTCAATAATTACATTATCTTATTTCATAACAATTTAAAAAGTTTATGACAGAAAACTTAAATAAATGGGGTGATAAATTATTACATTGGGATTGACTCGATTTTATCATTATGAGAAAGTAATTTTTAATATTATTTTTTGACAAATTGATCTTGATGAAAAATATAATTAACATTACCCCCAAAAAGTTGAGTGCTAAAAATTTTAAAAAACCAATTTTTTAATCACTTAATTTAAAAATATTTTATGATATAAATTTATATTAATTAAAAAAGATAATAAAATTTTTTAAAAATTATTTTTATCAAAATTGATTTATACTTTTTAGTTTTCTATAAAATAATGTTTAATTATTTTATAAATTGTTGATTAAATAAATATTAAATATTTTTTTTCTCCCTTAATTTGAAGATTGAGAAATTTGATTTTTTTTTTTCAATATGAAGATGTACACAGTCGCCTAGCCCAAAATTTTATTTAATGGAGATTTAATTTAAATATATTAAATTATGAAAAATAATAATAACAACAATAACAATATTAATAAAAACTAAAATTTTTATATTCAATCATAAATATTAAAAATTTATAATTATTTTTAATATGATTTTTAATTTTAAAAGCATTGCGTAATAATTTTATTATCAATTTTTATTTATGTTTGTAATTTGAAAAAAATGTAAAATCTATTTTGCGGAAAATAGGTCAAAGTGAATTTTAATTACTTTAAGAATTTTTTTCAATAAATACCTTAAAAAAAGTAAAATGAAATTTTAAATATTTTAATAATTTTTTTAATGAGACTCAAAAAATTAAAATTTAAGAAACCTTTTTTAAGCAGAGCTCAACCTCTCTAGAGCCTGTAATAAATTCATCCTTACCCCACGAAAAACAAAATAAACTTAAAATATTTTTTTTAGTACGGCTCAAATCCCCGTTCACCCCGCTAATCTCCGTTCTTGAATGTACAATATCACTAAAATCAAAATATGATATCCAAATATCAAGATCATATAAATTATGCATCAAAATTTTTTTTGTACAATCTTAAAGGTTTTGCGTCAGATATATATATATATATAGAGAGAGAGAGAGAGAAAGAGCTAAAAGATGGGTACTTTTAGCACCCTGTAATTACCAAAACTAAATTTGGAGATTTGAAATTGAAAAAAACTTGGTATATTATAATCAATAAAATGGACGTGTTTGTTTTCTTCAAATTAGGCCACAATAGTTGTTTAAAATAATTTCAAGTCACTAATTGTTTAAAATTATGCTTTGATTTCAAAATAAATGAAATAAATCACTCAAAAAACTTAATTCAGTTGCACGTGACATTATATATCTGGTAATATATACAGTTTCAAAACAAATTGAATAAAAAAATCAAATTTTGAAATTAACTATTTTGTCACATATTAAAAAGGCTATATTAATTCACATTTATTTTAGGTGAAGACATTAATTTGTCTACAAAAGAATACAACATTAAAGCATCCAAACTCATCAATAGTAGACATATTTTAAAAGCAAAAACATTTACCTTTATCTTAATTGGATAATAAGAGAAAAATTATAAGAAACATTAGAAGGGATATATCCCTTACGGGCAAAAAGCTCCAATAGAGTCCTGCGAAAATATCTAGCCTTTTTTGAAAAGTCTTCCATGACCCATTTGATCGATACATTAATTTAAATTTCTTTTTCGGTCACTCTCTTAGTCTCTTGTTAGTTGTTCATTTACAAAAATCCAGTTTGTAAAATGGTGTTTGGCTTTAATACATTAATTTTCAAGTTGTATATTATAGACACCTATATGTGTTTGGATTAATTTTCATTATTACTATTATTTTTTATTATTAGTAGTGCTATTATTTGTTATTACTATGGCTTTATTATTATTATTTATTTCTTTTTTATTTCTTTTCCTAATCGGTGATTCAAGAAACGAAATTTTGGAATTGAATTTGGTCAAGGGCTAATTAGACCCCAAATCAAGAGAATTTTAATCAATCTGGGAAATTAGTAGGGAATTTGAACCTAGTTGGAGGTTTGAGTAGAATCCAATATTAGGATTTAAGCCTAAAATTAATTATGTCTGTTTCCTTAAATTTTCCTAAAGACTGCCTATAAATTGAACAAGGAATCAAAAGAAAGGATAAGTTTTAATTTTGAATGAAAACGATTAATGGTATTTAAAATTTTTGAAAAAGTTTTATGGGAGTTAGGTTTCTAAGATTTTGATTTTGGGAATTCTAGGTTTGGCTTGAAATTTATGGAAAAGATTTGGATTCTGGATTTTATTTTGGAATGCGGGAATTAGGATTCTAGGATTTTCTGGGTAGCAATTTATGTTTTTTGAAAATTTTGGGATTTTTTGGGTTTTTTCTGGGTTTCTGGTTTTTTGGAATGAATTTTTGAAGTTTTCTTTATAGGATTTGAATTTTTCGATTAGATTCTAGCTAATTTTTCAAAAATAGATGGAAAACCCAATTTCCTATTGAATTTTTGAGGAATTTTTATATAAAGGTCAGAGCTTTTGAGAAGCTAAAGAGAGAGGCTCGAGGATTTCTAAAGCAAAAACGCTAAGGGTGGCTTATATAGCGACCCAAAATGGCAACGTTTTGACAGCCTAGGATTCACGCTCTGACCTGTTGATCTGCTCATCAACTCGCGTGCAAACCCAACTTGATCGCAAGGTTTCTTTTTTTCATTTTTATTTTATTTTTTGATTTTCATTTATTTGTAGTTTTTTTTTTTATTATTTTATTTGTAGTTTTTTTTTATTATTATTTTATTGTATTTTTATTTATATAAAAAAATCTTTTCTTTCTGAAAAATAGAAAAAAAAAAAACAAAAGAGCAAAACAAAAACAAAAACTTAAACTTAAACAAAAAAAAAAAGTCTTTTCAAAAAAGTTTTCAAAAAAAATCTTTAAAAAAAATCCTTTCAATAAAAAATCTTTTTTCAAATAAAAATCTTTATATAATAAATTCATGAATTCTGCCAAACCAGTGAAGAATATTTATGGATTTAATTTATTAAATGAAATCCAACAAACTATTGAGAAATTCCATAAATCATCTTTTTTTTTTCAAAAAATAATAATAAAAAATAATAAAAGATATTTTTTATCCTTTAAACTATTGGAGAATTGCTTTTTAAATTAAATCTTACCAAACTATTATGAGACTCAATGAAATTCACAAAATTTTTAAAATATTTTTGTAATAAAATCTCACCAAACTATTGAAAGGTCTGCTTTAAAATAAGTCTTACCAAACTATTTAAAGACTTTAATGATTTTTTCGAATAAAGAACCTTAATAAATCCAATGACAAAGCCTCTTTAGGGTGGGATACTAATCTACATGAATACTCTTGAGATGAAAGAATTATCTTAAATTATACTAAACTTTTGGGATAATTTTAAGACTAATTTTCAATATTTAATACTTTGGTAAAAGTATAAACATTTTCAAGGCTTGGATAATTTGAGATCAAATTAGTACTATCTTTTGAATAGGCACTATAGGGGTGTTATAACCTTCTCCACGCATAACCGTACTCCCGAACCTACACTCTGATTTCGTAGATCATAATCTATTAATTAAATATACTTAAATTAATCTTAAGACTCCTCTTTAAATAGGACAGATGCAATCAAGTGGGCAATTACACCTAAACAAAAAAGATTTATGATGACTCATCTAATCCATGTCTAGCGATACGTACATGAATCTATACATTATGACAGTATAACAACTTCGTTGGGGACATCAAGAGTTAGGCTAGTGAACAATTTCTTATCATCCAAGCCTTGCCTAATAAATTTAGAATTTTTTTCTCTTTCCTATTTATTTTTTTTCATTGCTTATATTTGGTAGTTATTCATTTATTTATTTTATATATTTGTCATTCATTTGTATATACATAACATAAAGCTTTTCACCTGGGCTCTACCATTAGGAAGAAGCGAAGTACCTATGCTCTTATGAGATTTCATATCTCCGTATGGGTCTGCGAAACATTCCCACTTAAAGTGAACCCTTTCCGCTTGTAGCCTATGATGGGTGAGGATTGGGGTGCCTTACTCATCTGTGATGGACTATGATGTAAAGAACAATTTGGAAATTTTTTACAAATAATCCAAACTGCATGTAATTAACTTTAGAAGCCTAACCATAGATAAAGCCATGTCCTTCCACCCTTTATAGATAACCCAAAATTTAGGGTCATGTTATTATTTTACTTGCTTTATAGTGTTTATTCTTTATTTTTTATTGAGGTGACTAATAGATTTGCTTGTCTTCTTTTTATTTCATTTTTTTGTGTGCATACTCATAAACATACATGCGGATTACATATTATGCGTACTAACCTTTTTTTTTATTGTGTATGCATGCATTCATTCTCATGCATAATCTGATGGGTCCATAAACATCATTCTAAATTTGCACCATAATTATGAAAAATCAAGGTTCAAGGATAGCTCATCACCAATACTATACTCGAGCTAGAGCCAGGAAGATGGAGTAAGACAATGAGAATCAATTTGAGAGGTTAAAAAAAGCCTAAGAAGTAATTGAGGGGAAGCTAAGCAAGATTTTCAAAGCTTTTAAAAAGATAAATAGAGGGAAAGCAATAGAAGAAAACATCTTACATAAAGATACTTAGCCACTATATCCTCTAAGTTTTGCTCCACATTAAGCCCAAACTAGTTTAAGCCTTTAGCAACAACAAACCACATTCCCAAATTATAAATAAGGGAATGTTCAAAGCTATACCAATCCTATCTTTGCTGAAAAGGAAAATGAGCCCATCCAAATGCCTAAAATGAATAAAATAAAAAAAAAGTGAAGTTGCAAATAGCTACACCTCTAGAAGACCCTAAGACTGATCAAGCCATGAGTATAATTGAAGAAAGATTACAGTTTGTGGAAGGCATTGATTTTTATGGATCTATGAATGCTACTAACCTTTGTCTAGTTCCAAATGTTGTGATTCCCCTAAACTTCAAAGTACCAAAATTTAAGAAGTATAATAATACTAAATGACCCATTACACACATCACGATGTATTATCGTAAGATAACGGCACATGCTAGTAATGAGAAGTTGCTCATGCATGTGTTCCGTGATAGCTTAACTAGTTTTGCTACAAGGTGGTATGTTCAGTTGGACAGGACTTGCATAAAGTCATAAAAAAATTTGACTCGATCCTTCACTAACCAATACCATCACATCATATACATGGCCTCTAATCACCTTTCATTACAAGAGATAGAGAATAAAGCATCTAAGTTCTTCAAAAAATATGCTCAAAGATGACGAGATGTTGCTGCCTAGGAACTACCTCCCCTAATGGAAAAAAAAACGATAGTGTTATTTGTAAGTACTCTAAAGTCATCATACTATAAGAAAATGGTAGGGAACACGACTAAGAATTTTACTAATATGGTAGTTTTAAAGGAGATCATTGAAAATACAATCAAGAACGACAAACTGAAAGAAGGAGAATTATCTACTGTTAAATAGATGTCTAAGAAAAAAGAATGTGAGACTTAAACTGTGAGTTTCAATAGGTAGTAATCTAGAAAGTACTATCAGCCAATCTATCCCACATATTATTCTCTTACAAGTAATGTCTCTATTACAATTTTCCAATCAACTCAATGACTTTTTTATCCATCCACACCTAGGCCCTCTGTTCATCCAACTACCTCACTAAGTGGTGTGTGAGAATCACGAAATCAAGAAAAGCTAACATTTGACCTTATTCCTATGAGCTACACAGATTTGTACCAAGACCTTTACAAAAACTATTTGATTCCTTTTGTTTTTACAAAACAACCTGAACCTCCATATCCCAAATGGTATGACTCAACTGCTTACTATGGCTATTATTTTGGGGTGGCAGGCCATTCGATCAAAAATTTTATCCCTCTAAAACATATGGTGCAGAGTCTAATCAAGGGAGGGTTGATAAATTTTGATACTGGTGGAAATATGGCATCCAATATCAGTGGTAACCCATTGTCCAATCATTCAAGGGTATAATTTTGGAGAGATTGATTGAAACTGCTTATCATTTTAGGCTTCTTAAGAATATAGATCTTTTTTTTGTACTTGAATTTTATATTATCTTTTATCATTTTAATGAAAGTGATAAACCTGATGCATTTTCATGACATTATTTTTTTATATGAATACCCATTATTTACTTTTACCTTTTTATGCCTCTTTTCATACCTTTTTTTTCCGATTTCGAATAAGGAATGTTTAGACAATTATGATGATAATTCAGGATTCGATACCATTCATAATGGTTTGATTGATAAATTTAAGATTGTTAGGATTGTTGTGTCAAAAAGATAACTTTGGTGAAAGTTTGGCTTATTGAAAGGTGAAAGTGATACAACACATAATCTTTGCAATTGTTCATTTTCAAGTTTGCTCTTAGTCAATGAATGTTCTTCATCGACAGTATTTGTGTTCGAAATGAGAAATGACCATATTTTTTGTATCCTTTCAAAAGAAAATCTCTTGCTATCCTATTTCAGCCTATTAAAAATTACTTTTTAGGAACCCCTACATTGGGGGGCAAAGTTTGAGAAATTTGTTCATCATTGGGGCAAAACCATTTTATAATCAAGTTTTCTTTACAAATGAAAAAGAAAAGAAAAAAAGGAAAAGGAAAATGGAGAAATTGATAGGGTGAAATGCCAATGTGCTTCACCAAAAAAAAAAAGAAAATGAAGTAGAAATTGATGGGACAAAATGCCATGTGCTCCATATAAAGAAATGATCCCTGATTTGATTACCCGTAAATATAATTTGGGCATGTTTTATCCATTTCTTTGGCAACCTTTACCTTAGCCTACGCTACATCTATTAAAAGTCCATTTTGATTGATATGAATACTCAGATTAAAGAATCAGGATTTGAATTAATGCAAACTTGCCATCAGATTATTTGAGACTTTGATCAAAATGCCATTGATGAATAAATGGGAAAAGAGATATAAAGGAGAAAGATTAGAAAAAGGTGAGCAAAAAAAAGGGCAAAAACAAAAGAAAAAAAGTAAAAACAAAAAAAAAGATAAAATAAGAGAAGAAAAAAATAAGTGAAAAGAAAAAACCAAAGTGAAAAAAGAAAAGAAAAAAAGAGGAAAAAGGGAGACTTAGACTGAAAACCCAAAACAGTGGTTTAAGTAAAGATGAAAACTTGGAAGCACAGTTCTATATGAGAGTCTTAAGAATGAGGATGAAATCGATGGAATCATGTTTTTGAAAGAGAATTCTGAATTTGAGTTCAAAATTGTCTGAATAGTCGTTATTTTGGATATTAATATCCTATTTGAAAATCATAGCATTTTGCCTTTGTTCACCATTAAGTTGTTTTTTACACTAACTTTTGTTCTCTCAATAATAAAGACCCATTTTTCTATCCTTCACCAAATGAACACTGTTGAACAAACCAAGGAAATGTATCATGTCTATCACTAATTTGAATGATGGCAAATAAATGAATGATATTTTTCATAAAGAATTTTTCATTTTTTTGAAAGAAATCTGAGTTGAGATGAATAAAAGAAACATGAGAAAATGATTTACAATGGAGTAAACGAAGTGATTCAGTAACAAATTCAATGATAGACTGGTTAGCAGAACATGTGAATCATAACCAAATGAAAAGAATGATATAGATCAACTGACGAAATTTGTTCTAAGGTTATTGATACTAAGAAGCTAAGAAGAACTAGTGGAGTCTTAAGAACTTTGTCACCATAATTAAAATTTTGTGACATCAGTATTATATACATTGTGTTTACATTTGTATCCTAGACAGGACATGAATTTGCAGTGTTTTATTATCACATATCACTAATTTGATCTTAACTTAGTTTAGATTATTTTTTTGACCTGCGATTCAATCTTGATCACTCATTTCAATCTCTACTCGATCCGGATCATTTTTCTAACTCTTGCAAAACTTGGAGTCTTGTGAATCTTTCTTTTTTATGAATCTAAAAGTTTTTGCAAATCTAAAATCTTTACGAATCTAGAACCTTTGCGAAATTTGAAATCTTGCAAATCTTTCTTTTTTGTGAATTTAAAAGTCCTTGTAAACCTAAAATCTTTACGAATCTAGAACATTTGCGAAACTTGGAGTCTTGAGAATTTTTCTTTCTTACGAATCTAAAAGTCTTTGAGAATCTAAAATCTTTACAAATCTGGAACCTTTGCAAAACTTAGAGATTTGTGAATTTTTTTTCTTGCGAATCTGAAAATCCTTGCAAACATGAGATCTTTACTAATCAAAAACCTCTACGAAACTTGAAATCTTGTGAATCTTTCATTCTTGCAAATTTGAAAACCTTTGCAAATCTTGCATCTTTGCAATTTTGTTAAACTTGTGATCTTTCAACTTCTATTATGGAACATCATAAATTTTTGAATGGTCAAATTGTGAATCTTTGGATTTAGAGTGAAATTTTGAACTTTATTTTTCTAACCTGCGGCATCATCCCAATCATCTAATCTCAGCTTAAGCCAAATCATTTGCTTGACTAGTGGCATCATCATGGTTATTCATCTTCAACCTCGACTCAATCTTGGTCTCTTTTAAACTCGTGGCATCATCTCAGTCATCCAATCTTGGCTCAGGCTAGATCATTTTCGTTACTTGTGTTATCATCTCGATCATTCATTTTCGACCTTGACTCAATCATGATCGCTTTTAAGCTCACAGAATTGTCCTAGTCATCCAATCTCAGCTCAAGCCAAATCATTTTTTTAACTGACGACATCGTCTTGGTCATTCATTTGTGACCATTTTTAAACTTGCGACATCATCCTGACCATTCATCTTCTACCTTGAATTGGTCCTGTTCGTTTTATCTTTGGACTCCTGGTTTTGTCCTGGTCATTCGATCTCAGCTTAGTCTAGATCATCTTCCTAACTTCTTAATCTTAGCTTAGTCCAGATTATTTCTTTGACTTTTTGATTTTGATTATTTTTCTGGCTTGTAGTTCAATCCCATCATTTCCATTTACTGCTTTGACTTTTGGAACAGAGTAGGTGTTTAGGTCTTTGCATTATCTCTGTCTAACAGGAATATGCAAATATTAGAGCTGCAGACACCCATCTGTATCTGAGGTCAAGTTTTGTCATTTCTATTGTTATTCATTATTATTAGTAGTACTATTATTTGCTATTACTATGGTTTTATATTGTTATTATTATTATTATTATTATTGTTGTTGTTGTTGTTGTTGTTGTTGTATAGTGTATTATTATAGTATAGTATTATGTTGTATATATATTATTACTATAATTTATTAGTATTATTATTATTTATTTATTTTTATTTATTTCCTTTCCTAACCGACAACCAAAGAAATGAAAATTTGGAATTGAATTTGGTCAAAGGTCAATTAGAACCCAAATCAAGAGATTTTTAATTAATCTGGGAAATTAATAGGGAACCTAGACCTAATTGGAGGTCTAGGTAAAATCCAATCCCAGGATTCAAGCCTTGGATTGGTTTTGTCCATTTTCTAAAATCCTGCTAAAGACTACCTATAAATTGAATGAGGAATCAAAAGAGAGGACATGTTTTGATTTTGAATGAAAACTATTAATGGTATTTAAAATTTCTAAAAATGATTTTCGGGAGTCAGGTTTTTGAATTTTGATTCTGAGAATTCTAGGTTTGGCTTTAAATTTATGAAAAAGATTTGGGTTTGGATTTTATTTTAGAATGTGGGAATTAGGATTCTAGGATTTTTGGGTAGGAATTTAGGTTTTTTGAAAATTTAGGTTTTTTTTGGGTTTTATGGGTTTTTGGGAATAATTTTTGAAGTTTTTGATGAATTTCCCAATAAGGATTTGAATTTTCCAGTCATATTTCGACCAATTTTTTTAGAAATTGGCAAAAAACCTAGTTTTTGATTGAATTTTTGAAGAATTTTTAGAGAGAGGTCAGAGCTTTTGGGAAGCTAGAAATAGTGGTTTGGGGATTTTTAAAGCAAAAACGCTGAGGGTGGCTTATATAGCAACCCAAAATGGTAACGTGGTAACAGCCTAAGATCCACACTCTAACCCATTGACTTGCACGCAGACGTAACCTGATCATAAGGTTTCATTTTGTAACACCCTCAATCCTACATCAAAAGAATGTGTGGATAAGGAATGATATATATGTAAAGATCTAAACCCAAATTTGTGATATGCCTTTTGTAAAATAAAACCATGAGACCTTCGAGTCAAAGCGGACAATACCTCGTAAGTTGAGTGCAGGTCTCCACAAATAGTATCAAAGAAGTCACTAGTCGGTGGCTGTAGGAGTCACTAAATGCTACACGGTGGAGCTGTGGAAGTCATTAAGTGCTACATAGTGATCTGGTGTGATCGTGGTCTTATGACTGGACTCAGCTTGACAGGAATGTCAAGCTTCAAAAGTAGAGAGATTGTAATGCCCCTAATCCCACATCAAAAGAATGTGTGGATAAGAAATGATATATATGTAGAGATCTAAACCCAAACTTGTGAGACGCCTTTTATGGGACATAATGTGAGACCTTCGAGTTAAAGCAGACAATACCTCATAAGTTGGGTGTGGGCTCCATTCTTCTGATGTAGAATTGGGGGCGTTACACCTTTTTTCATTTTTATTTTACTTTTCGATTTTCATTTATTTTTATGTTTTAAAGTTTGTATTTTACTTTTAGTTATTATTATTATTATTCTACTGTATTTTTTTATATAAAAAAATCTTTTCTTTCTAAAAAATAAAAGAACAAAAGAAAAAACAAAAGAACAAAAAAAAAAACTTAAACAAAAAAAATCTCTTCAAATAAGTTTTCAAAAAAAAAATCTTTTCAAAAAAACTCCTTTCAATAAAAAATCTTTTTTCAAATAAATATTCTTACAAAATAAATTCATAAATTCTGCTAAACTATTGGAGAATATTCATTGATTTAATTTTTTAAATGAAATCCACTATAATATTGAGAATTTCATAAATCATCTTTTTTTTTCAAAAAATAATAATAATAAATAATAAAAGATATTTTTTTATCCTCCAAACTATTAGAGAATTGGTTTTTAAATTAAGTCTTACCAACCTATTAGGAGATTTAATAAAATTCACAAAATTTTCAAAATATTTTTGTAATAAAATCTCACCAAACTATTGAGATATATGCTTCAAAGTAAGTCTTACTAAACTATTTGAAGACTTTACTAATATTTTTTAATAAAAATCCTTAATAAATCTGATGACGAAGCCTCTTCTAGGTGAGACACTAATTCCATGAATACTCTTGAGGTGAAAAAATTATTTTAAATTGTTACCAAACTATTGAGACAATTTTAAGACTAATTTTTAATATTTAATATTTTGGTAAAAGTATAAACATTTTCAAGGCTTGAATAATTTGAGATCAAACTGGTACCATCCTTTGAATAGGCATTGTGAGGGGGCTATAATATTTTCCAAGTGTAACCATACTTTTGAACCTAAAATCTGATTTCGTAGATCAAAATATACTATTTAAAGATACTTAAGTCAATATTAGGATTTCTCTTTAAATAGGACAGATGCAATCAAGTAACCAAACATACCTAAACAAAAAAGATTGGTTGCGACTCTTCTAATCCATATCTAATTATAGGTCCATAGATCTACATGTTATGGTATATATAAAAAAAATGTGAAATTGTAGTAAATTAACCCAAAAAAAAAGAGACGAAGAAGAAGGGAAAGAGAATGTTGTTTCAAAATTTCATTGAAATATAGTATTGACTCTTGGCTTCACCGTCCAGGAGTTAACTTTCAAGCTTTCTTGATCTTTGATCCCTTTCCTCATATCTATCTCTCTATTTGTCTATTTTTTTCCCCTGCAATGGAGAATACAAGCAGACGCAGTACCTTTTGCCTTCAAAACCTGTTATTTCTCTTTCTTCCATTTCTCTTTTTCATAATTCAATACCTTGCTATCCTTGTTATAGGAGACTCCTTGGTAACCCCTTACAACCCCATAGAAAACATCACTATTGACTGTGGTTCTTCCACAGATAACCAATCTCTCGATAATCGTCTTTGGATCAAAGATGGCAATGGAAAATTCACCCCCATAGAGCAACAAAACAATAATAATAAATCATCAGTGTCTTTAACAGCAACTCAATTGCTGCCCTCCTCTGTTGATGGGGTTTCGTACTATACAGCTCGTCTTTCTTACTCAAAATTTTCTTATTCAATTCCTCTCACTACTAGCCAAAAGTTTATTCACTTGTACTTCTATCCAACTTCATATCCAGGCTTTGACGACTCTTTTAATAAAGCTTTCTTCTCTGTTAGAGTAGGTCCCTTTACCCTTCTCTGGAATTTTAGTGCTTTACTTCATGCTAGATGCGAAATTACTCTCATCAAAGAATTTTATGTAAACATTGATAATGGCCAAAGGCTAAACTTAACCTTCACTCCAAATCCTTATATCTCTGATTCTTATACTTTCATCAACAACAGAGATTTAAATAACGGTTGTGGTCACGTTTTTTATCGCCTCGCGTTTATCACGTTTTCGGATATAACGAAAATCATTGAAATCACTGCGGTCATCGAGGTTGTGAAATTTATTTTTTGCACAATTTATTATAAAATGTAATAATTATAATTATAATTATAAAAACTCTTATTTAATGATTTTAAAAATAGTTTATGACACTCTATGTTTTTTATTTTCTAAAAAAATTATTCACAATTTTATTTAGATTATAAAAAGCATTCATATTTGGTTTATCCACAAAATTTTTCTTGGCCAAGTTCATATTCAATATTAATTCTTAGACAAATCAAATATTAACAAAATATAATATGTTAAATACTAAGCATCTATATTTAATAAAATTACAAACTTAAAAATACAATAATTTCAAATTCCATCAACTACAATTATTGATATATATTTCAAAATTTTACACATGGTAGAATGACGAGGAGGATCAAATTCTCTATCTTCTCTTTGAGAGCCGAGTTAACTCCATCTCTATTCCTGAGGCCTTTGTTCTTGATACATTTGAGGTGAAGGATATATTTGATGATGATACATTTGTGGTGGGGGATACATTTGTGGTAAATGATACATTTAAGTTGTAGGATACATTTGAAGAGGTGGAAGATACATATGAAGGTGGACTACCATGAAGAGGTCAAAAATTAAATTGTTCTGATGGATAGTCATGTCCTTAAATACTAGTAAATGATTCATTATACTTAAAGTTACTAGAATTTGGTCTCCCATTTTAAGATGAAAAACCTCTAAAAATATCATAGTGGTGCTTCTTTGCTTTTCCTTTTGATCGACCTGTATATGCACTTTGACCCTTACTAGATTTAGCGAATGGATTTACTCCATATTTTGTCATATTAATGAAAAGTCCACCAGTAGTAGCAAGCCCAAATTCTCCTCTAAGTGGGTTGTAAGGTTGATCTGCATCCATATTATCACCAAAAATTGCACCATCACCATCGCCATCATCATCATTATCATTTGGACTTAAACCACCACCATCATTATTCTAACTTAGTGTTGAACTTGAACTTGAATGAGACACATTCCTTTCTTAAGATTGGCATGATTGTTCAACATTCATTTCATTATCAGAATTATCTGTGGGCAACCAATCAGAGTTTTAACCATCTAACAAAGGATTTTCTTTCTCTTGTAGCCATTCTATTAGTGGATCATCATCTTCAAAAATATGGTTAAGGCTAATAGGATTAAAACTATTATTTATTTCATCAATGCTCATTCTTTTCTGATGTCTTATCCTCAATCTCATGTTATAATAGGTATATACAAGTTTCTGAAGTCTTTCAAACTTTAATCTGTTTCTTGCTTTGGTGTGAATATAGCTAAATGTGCTCCAATTACTTTCACAATTTGATGTAGATGATGTTCGACTAAGCACTTTGATTGCTAGCTTTTGTAATTCAGGAACACAAGTGCTATATATCATCCACCACTCAGCTGTATAAAATTATTTAAATTAAATTTGAAGTGCTATACAATTAAATAATATAAATAAATTATATTTATTTGATTTACTATTTACCTGGATTCATTTGCTTCCAAGCACTTTGTGCTTGTGGAGTATTAAATGTTTCATGCTTGTCTCAAAATAATAATAACTACATCAATTGAAAATACAAAAATAAATGAATAAATAAAAAATAATTCAAATTTTTAATACATAAAATAAATGTTAAAGTTATAAAATAATATTAAATACTAACCTGATTAATCATTCTGATTTGAGTATCTATCAAAGGTTTTAATCTTTTAATAACTATTTTTGTACCTTCTAATGTTTCTTTAAATACATTTGCAGAATGCTCCACTTCAAATTGAAATTGTGGATTTAGATAGTAACCTAAACATAATTCATAACAATATTATATTAAAGTAATAAAAAATAAATATATAAGCAATTTAAGTATAAAAAATAAACATATTTTTTAAATACCATCTATATTATAGGTTTACTTACTAGCTAAATGCAAGTCAGAGTGCATGAAACTCCATCTATTGTCAATAATCTTTTCATATTCAATAGAATAATGACAATTTTGTTGAATTGCTTGTTTAGCTCTATCCACAACATCGTAAATAAAGCCCATTGTTGGTTTTTCATCACTATCCACAAGGTGCAACACTTTTACCAAAGGCTCATAAACTTTTATTATATCGTCTACTTTTTTTCAAAAATCTTTTTCCCAAAATGATTTTTTTAGCTTTATAAACAGGTCTTGATTTTTGTTTTTCCCATTTTGAATCTTTAAATTCCTATATTTCATCAATAAATTTTTGAAGTAATATATTTTAAATTAATATTTTAAACAATGATATCATAAAAAAATGCTAGATTTAAATAGTTGTATTAATTACCAAGTACTAACCTTTGAATTGAACATTTCTCTCAAACCTTGCTTTTGCCTCATTATTTCTTCTAACTGTATAAAATGAGTGGCAAATCGGACAAGAGCAGGACGAACTATTTGCTTCCCTTGTGTATATTTCTTCATCAAATTAATAGTCCAAATGTGATTGTATATAAAACAAGTCACTTTCTTTGCATCATCCAAAACCTTTACCACATTTTTTTTTCTTTCTAATATCTTCAAGGCACAAGTCCAAAGAATGAGCTGAACATGTTGTCCAATACAAATATTTTCTCTTCTCCATTAGTCTTTTTCTTACAGCCTTAAGTGTTGTCCCGTTATCAATGCTATTTGAACAATGTATTTTTCTCCAATTTCTTCCACAATTTCATCTAATAATCTATAGTAAAAGTTTGCATCTCTACTACGAATACTTAAAACATCTACAGATTTCCAAAAAATGGTCTATTTACTACAGTAAACAAGAAAATTAATGATATGCATTTGATTCAAACTATTGGTCCAACCATCACACATCAAAATGACACCTAATTCATTCCAATAAGCTTTTAATCCATTAACCCATTTATGAACTTGTTGATATTCAGACTCTAAATACACATCTGAGACCTCATAAAGTGTTGAAAGTTTTACATGTTGGCTAACTTCTATTGCCACAGAAATCAAATTATGCAATCACGAAAAATTTGCTAACTGAAAAGGAAGTTGATCATATATAAAAAATTTTGATACTTATTCACCCATCTTTCTTCTTAATGTCTTTAAAAATGAATCACTTACTTTTGGTTGCCTTGAACTCTTACTTCTAACCAATTCAGGTATAACTGCCCTTAATGAAAATTCAAACTCATTTAGAGTTGATTTCCTTGTTCTTTCTTCAAAATATTCAGCAATTGGGCTATGAGAGCTTCGTCCATCTTCATATATGTTACTCCAACCACTAGTTCTTTGTCTGAATTCTTATCTTCTGTGCTACTCATGTTGTGATTAGATACTATCTCGCACGGCTTGTTTAGTAGTGATGTCTTTATCAATAATCTTTCATAATCATCTTCCCCTCTTAACTATGATAAAAATTCATTTTTTCTCCTTTTGTTGTCAACATTTTTTTATTTGCTTTCTTGAAGGAGTTTCATCATACTTTCTCTTACTATACCTATTAATAATATAGTTAAAAAAAGGAAAAAAGTTAGTTGCACTTGCTTATATAATTTTATAATTTTTATTAAGAAATTAACAATAATATTTTCAAAGGAATTATAAAAATATAACATACCAGTAACGTTGGGGTATGGTACAACATTGCCAATTTTATGAGCAATGTGTTCTTTGAAACATATTATTCCTCCTTTTACACCTTTACCACAAAGTTTACATGAAATATTTCCTTTTGTATTTGGAACAAGTGTTCCAAAATGCCAAACTATATCATCACTTGACGCGCCCTCTACTCCTTTACTCAAAAACTCTTCACGTGGTGGCATACTTACTATTTTGTATAAAAACAAAATAAACTTATATTTAGAAATATTAATATTACTTATTACATCATTAAAAATTGATTTTACGCTAAATTTTTTAATTTTTAGTTTTTAATCTTAAGAATATTATTAAATAACTTAATCTTTTTTATACACTAATTGATATAAATTTTTTATCATAAATAACTTTCAATAATTATATAATAAATACAATCTTCAATAATTACACAAAAAGAACAAGAATTAATCTAATATCAGAAGAATCGACAATAATATAAATATCAAAACAAAAAAAATTATTAAATTTCATATACGAAATTATAAATTAATATATAACACAATTAAAATATAATATTTAATTTTAATTAATTATCGTCTAACTTATAAAAAAAAAATTTATCAAAATTTTTCATCTAAAATCTCTATATATATCATATTAAATTATTAATCCCTTAATATTTTTAATTATAAATCTGCAATCCCTCTAATTAGATTTTATCTAAAAAAATTTCAAAAATTAAAAATTTTCAAACTTATATTTTAATAAAATTTTTAAACCTTAATTTTTTATTTTTTAGTTTTTAATCTTAGTAAGAGTAATAGATCATAAAATGCTAAATTTATTAAATAATTTAATCTTTTTGAAACACTAATTGATATAAATTTTTTTATCACAAATAACTTTCAATAATTATATAATAAATACAATCTTCAATAATTACACAAAAATAACATGAATTAATCTAATATCAAAAGAATTGACAATAACATAAATATCAAAACAATAAAAAATATTAAAATTCATATACAAAATTATAAATTAATATACAACACAATCAAAATATAATATTTAATTTTAATTATTTTTCATCTAACTTATACAAAAAAATTAATCAAAAATTTTCATCTAAAATCTCTATATATATTATATTAAATTATTAATCTCTTTTTTTTTAATTATAAATTTTCAAAACCTTTAATTAAATTTTATCTAAAAAAAATTTAAAAATTAATTACAAAATTAAATAAAAAATTCAACCCCCACCCCTCCCCAATGCCCCACCACACCCAATCCCTCCTCATGTGCCCTAATGTTCCTCCATTTGTTTAATTCTAATAGAACCATCTAGAAAAGCAGCTTGCCTTTTTCTATTCATCTTCTTCGTGCTTCTAGAGCTTGGCTTTCCAAAATTTTCTTCTTCTCTCTTTTTTTTTTTTCATCTCTCATTTTCTCTCGCATTTCTTCATCACTATCACTTACTTAATACCTACGGAATACCTCATTTGTCTCTTTCAAACTCTCACAACAGACATCATTTTACAAAAATTTTGCAAAAAAAAAAAGATAATTTAACTTTCTTTTCTTATCTTATTTGATCTTAAATGTTGATTAAAAACTTGAGGCTGATTTGAATTTAGATGCTGAAGTACCAATTGAGTGGTTGAAACTTGAAATAATTTATCTATTTTCTAGCTCGTTTTTAGATCAATTTTGATGCTAAAGATCTGAGTTTTGAGTTTTATTTTTTGCTTTTGCTTTTGCTTTTGCTTTTACTTTTACTTTTGCAAGCTTATTGCTTTATTCTGCAGAGTTGAAAACTTGAAATTTTGTTTTTTTCTCGAACTATTAGATCCATGAGTAGGAAAATAGTATAGTCGCAATAACGGTCCGATATTATTGCTATTCTCTGTTACACCATTATTTTACGGTTGTTACACTCCGTTTTTGTTGTAAATGAATTTCTCAACCGCATTTCATCCAATAGCAGTGGTGGGTGGTGATGCTATCGCAATTTTGCGGCTGCTATTCTGCTATTAAACCACTATTTGAATCCTTGGCTAGGACCATGGGAGCGAATAAGATGGAGAATGAGAACTACAATCTGACAAGGGAGTTTCTTGTTGATTCTGGGTTCAAATACTTTGTAAGGTTACATTTTTGTGAGTTTCAGAGAGAGATAACAAAAGAAGGTGATAGAGTCTTTGAGATCTTCTTGGCTAATTTAAATGCAGAAACTCAAGCTGATGTTATTGTCTGGAGTGGTGGAAATGGGGTTCCAGTATATAGGGATTATGTAGTGGCAGTAGGAACAAAAGGAAATCTAAAGCAACAAAGTCGCTCGATTGCTTTGCATCGTTTGCCGAAATGGAGGAGTCTTTATTCTGATGCAATCTTGAATGGGCTACAAATCTTCAAATTAAGCAATAGTTTGGATCTTGCCGGAACTAATCCTGATCCAGTCCTCATAAATCCACCAAGCTCAACGAAGCCCAAAAACACCAACAATACAACATTAGGAATTGTGGTAGGTGTAATAGCGGGCTTTATTGTTTTCTCTCTTCTTTGTTTCTTCATTTTCTGGCGAAAGATAAGAGTCAAAGATTCAGGTTCCAGTGAGGGAGTTTCATGGTGGAGCCAATTTTCCTCTACAACAAAATCCATCAAGTCAACCAAGTCTCGTGGCTCATCTTTGCCCTCCGATCTTTGTCGCTACTTTTCACTGGCCGAATCAAAGGAGCAACCACCAACTTCGACAATGTTTTCATTACTGGTGTTGGGGGTTTTGGTAACGTGTACAAAGGATTCATTGATGGCGGGGCTACCCAAGTTGCAATCAACGGTTGAATCCTGAGTCTCAACAAGGGGCTCATGAATTCAAGACCGAGATCGAGATGCTCTCCCAGCTACGCCACCTCCATTTGGTCTCATTGATTGGCTATTGCAACGATGGCGGTGAGATGATTCTTGTGTACGATTATATGGCCCATGGAACACTGCGTGATCGTCTATACAACACTGAAAATCTTCCTCGTCCATGGAAACAACGGCTAGAGATTTGTATTGGTGCCGCACGTGGATTGCATTATCTTCATTCAGGTGCAAAATACACAATCATTCATCGAGACGTGAAAACAAGAAATATCTTGTTGGATGAGAAGTGGGTTGCTAAGGTTTCGGATTTCGGGTTTCTAGAGTGGGCCCCCACGAACATGTCCAAAGCCCATGTTAACACGGTAGTTAAAGGCAGCTTCGGATACTAGGATCCAGAGTACTATCCTCGTCAACAATTTACAGAAAAATCTGATGTATATTCATTCGGTGTGGTCCTCTGTGAAATATTATGTGCTAGACCACCAATTAGTCGCACGGTCGAGATGAAACAGGCAAGCTTAGCTGCATGGGCACAACAATGCCATCGAAATGGAACTCTGTACAAAATCATTGATCCATTTTTGAGAGGTAAGATTGCGCCTGAGTGTTTGAAAAACTTCACAGAAGTGGCTATAAGTTGTTTGCTTGATGAAGGAATCGAAAGGCCATCGATGGGCAATATTGTGTGGAGCCTAGTGTTCGCACTACAAGTGCAAGAAAGCGGTGAGGAGGGGCTTACGCCTAATGGTGGGCCGGGCATTAAAGAAGATATCGATGAGGAAAGCCCCTTTAAAAACTACGGATTGGAAGGTGACAGTGGGGAAGTGTTCAGTAGCATTGGTGATCATGTCATGAATTCCAAGAGCACTAGTGCTATCAGCTTAACAACAAGTGATGAACAAAGTTTTGTTAGCAAGGATTCTGATAGACTTTCGTCCAAGGCAGTGTTTTCCGAGATTAGAAATCCGCAAGGACGATAATCAAAACTTGATGCATGCTTGCATGTAGAATGGTATCTTGGAGTGTCCTGGTTCAATTGGGATAGATCTAATAGTACTATTATTTTAATTGAAAAAAAAATTGTATTGTAGCATCATTAATATTAGATTTCAGGGTAGGTTGATGTACCTCATTTATATTTAATGTTTTATGAGCCGGTTGTATAATTTAAGAATGCTTTTAATAATTGTGGCAAGTGACAGATTCAGAATTTATATTACGGAGGCAAATTATTAGATAATATTTGTTTACAAGAATTATTATAATTTAAAATACATTTATATAAAGTGAAATATTTCTAAAAATATAAAATATCAAAATATTTGTATAAAAATTCAATTTTATATAAATTTTTTTTTTCATAATACTTTTAACATTTTTCATTTATAGTTGTTTTAGAAATACCTTTTATCTAAAGTTCAAAAGGATGTTATTCAAGTTTACTTTTGGGATGGTGTAATTAAAAAAATTTATTGTGCCTAAATAAAAATATATCACATAACTTCAAAAAATAAAAATGAATTTGATATCTTAAAAAATATATTGAATCTTTATATTATGCTTTCAAAATTAATCTAAATCTAAAAACTTAAATAAAAAATTTCAAATTTCAAATTTCAAATAAGCTGACTTGACCACACTAAAATAAAAGAAAGTAAAAAAAAAACTGTTTATTTAGTTTTTTTAGTAAAAATCTTAATTTGATATTTACACTAAATTAATTTAGATCTCATTTTCCACAATTTTTTCTTTTCTTTTACTTAATTGTTCGATTCCTAGCAAATAGTTATTTTTCTTTCACCCATTATAATTTTTTTTAGAATCTTCTTAACTTTTTGAAATTTTTTTTTTAGATTTAATATCAACAAAAATCAAAAGAAGTTATTATATTAACTACCAATAATAATAATAATTTTATATTTACATTATAAACTATTATTTTTTATAATTGTTTTTTTATTTTGTTAATATATTTTTATACCTTTCAATATTATAAAAGACCTATACTTAAATTTATTTTTTTTTACAATTTTGTAGGGGGAAACAAAATTTTAAAAATTTTGGATTTGTTTTTAATAATTTTACTTATTTTTTAGATTTTAGCGGAGGAATCATTAAATTTTTTGGTGACTTACTAATAACAAAATTTATTTGTCAAGATTCTAGATGGGGTAGCTGCCTTGAGCTCGTGCTTCGTCCTACCTGAAAAAAAATATATAATTAAATTACTATAATTATATAATATTTACGTGAATTTTTTTAATATTTTAATTTTTTTCAAAAAAAAGTTTTTTTATTGGATAAAAGTTTTAAATCAATTTAAATTTTGGACTAAATTTTGAGCAACAAATTTAAAGCTCAAGCTTTGACTAACTTGAATAAAATATATAATTTTATATTATATATGTAAATTTTTATTTTAATATTTTATTTTTTCAAAAATAATTTTTTATTTTTAAAATTTTTTTATTTTATAAATTAAATTTTAAAGGATAGATTTAGATAAGATATAGCTCAAGTAAGACAAAAAATTTTAAAATCCAAAGTATTAAACTGAATTTAGATAAATATATAAATTATTAACATGAAGGTATAAGATCCCCACCCTACCGGTGAGGACCTATACAGCAAAAAATTCAACATTGCGACGACCTTTACACCTTCCAGATGTTTCATGACAACTTGCTTTTTGGTTCATTTGCTATATAACATTTTTTTTTCTTTTTCGTAAAACTTGCACGCTCAGTAAGTTTTAATTTTAATAAAAAAAAAAGTACCCCAAAAAGATCAGCATTGAATCTTTAATTACTTAGCTATTTTTTTATCAAAACTAATTAGCTTTTTCAAACCAAAAGAGGATGAAAATTCTGTATATCTGTGCCTGACAACTCAGTCAAAAGAATCACGACATAAAAATTAATTATATATTCCAGAGTCGGAAACGATTATAATTTTTATGATAGATAATGATACATTGATACTTCGAAACCGATCACGATCGAACATCTAAGATCCAACTTGAACTAGTGAGGGAAAAAAGAAAAAGAAAAAAAGGTGCTTAGTAGGGAAAGGGAGGGGGCCAAGGGGGAAGATTTTATACCCAGTAAGCCAGTGAATATTGGCAAATCAACTACTCATTTGCGTTGTTGGTGGCAGCCACGATTGAACGTACTTCCTTTACAATTTTCAGATCTTTTAACGTCTTTGTTACCTGGTGGAGTGCACAAGTAGCCGAACTTATCACGACCACAAGCTGCATTACCAGGATCAAGGGTGTTGGTAGAAACTCTACCTCTCTGCTGCAGCATTCTTCTTGTTTCAAGAAACATTTGGCTTGTTTCCAGCTCCATCAAGAACTCGAATCCTAAGTCATGTTGATCATGACGGGCGAAGCATTCAGTGGATGAGCCGTTGCAATGGAAGAAGCTAAGGCTATTGCTTTCGTGTGAACTGATTGAAGCATGGCTTGTACATGATGGAATCATTGTCATCATCGTCAAAATCAGAAGAACTGCAAAATATAAACCTGTGTTTTTAAGATCTCCCATGTTCTTCTTCTTTTCTGCCAAAGCAAAATTCTCTTACCTTGGCATGTTCAATTACTACTGTAGAAGTGGCTGATTAGGTGGCTATAATAAAGACGGATGTAGTAAGTGGATTGAGCGATTGCTTTTCTGCCATAGATGGAGAAAAGTTGTAGCCCATAATTGAGCACATCACATGTGCTTGATTTAATGTTCTGTCCGCAAGTTCTTTGTTTTCTTCTTTTTTTTTTTTCTCTCGTGTTGTTCCGCATGTACTGGGCTACAGCTTGAGCCATCATGTTCCGCAGAAGTTACAGAGGAAGTTTTTTTAAGTAAAATTTAGGAAAATTTAATTAAAAATTATTAAAAAAATTAAAATTAAAAGTTAAAATTGATAAATTAAAAAATTTTGTTATATAAATCAAGTGTATAAATTTTGAAAAAAAATAAATTTGATATCTTTTTAGATAATTATTTTTAATAAAAATTTTGTCAAAATATTTATTATTAAATATGTACTGAATTATAAATAATATTTTTAATATTTTTTTAAATATTATTGATTTTTTCATTAAATTCTATTTAATGATCTGTCCGTAAGTTTTTTGTTTTCTTCTTAATTTTTTTTCTTGTGTTGTTCCGCATGTACCGGGATACAGCTTGAGCCATCATGTTTTGCAGAAGTTTTAGAGGAAGTTTTTTTAAGTAAAATTTATGAAAATTTAATTAAAAATTATTTAAAAAAATTAAAATTAAAAGTTAAAATTGATAGATTGAAATATTTTTGTTATATAAAGTAAGTGTGTGAATTTTTTAAAAAAATTCAATAAATTTTAATATATTTTTAGATAATTATTTTTAATAAAAATTTTGTCAAAATATTTATTATTGAATATTTATTGATTGAATTTGAATTATAAATGGTATTTTCAATATTTTTTAAATATTATTGATTTTTTTATTAAATTTTTTTTAATATATCAGTTTGGCTTTTTCTATTAAAATTTAAATTGAATTGTTTATATTAAAAAATTTCACGAATTTTTCTTAAAAACCTTTATCTAGGTTTTTTCCTCACATTGCTACTTTGTGATAATTTAATTAAAAAATATTTAGTATGAGGTGATTCGTCTAAAAACTATAGTAATTTGTGCTCAATAATTACATCATCTCATTTGATAACAATTTAAAAATTTTGTGGCAGTAAACTTAATTCATTTGAGTGATAAATTATTATCTTGAGAGTGCCCTAATTCTAAATCTAAAAGATGAGAAAATTTTATCGTTATGGGAAAGTAATTTTTAATATTATTTTTTGATAAATTTACTCTCATGAAAAATATAGTTAATATTATCCCTATAAGTTGACAACTAAAAATTTAAAAAAATCAATTTTTTAATCACTTATTCTAAAAATATTTTATGATATAAATATTAATTAAAAAAGATAATAAAATTTTTTAAAAATTTTTTAAAAATTATTTTTATCTAAATTGATTTATACTTTTTAGTTTTTTATAAAATAACATTTAATTATTTTATAAATTATTGATTAAATAAATATTCCATATTTCTTTTTCTCCCTTAATTTGAAGATTTAGAAATTTGATTTTGTTTTATCTTTTTTTTTTTCAATAAGAAGATGTACACATTCGCCTAGCCCAAAATTTTACTTAATGGAGATTTAATTTAAATATATTAAATTATGAAAATAATAAGAACAACAACAACAATAATAATAATAATAACTAAAATTTTTATATTCAATCGTAAAAATTAAAATTAAAAATTATTTTTAATATGATTTTTTACAAATTTGTCTTTGAAATTCAGTGTATTCAGCTAGGTAATCAAACTGTAAATCAAACAGCGAATATCCTTGAGAACTGTAAATTGCTGCATGGGGGAAATACTGGGGGTCTTTTGTCAAACAGCTGCAAGATCTGTAAAAGATTAAAATAATATGAGGGTCAAGAAGAACCTTTATATATCTCTCATAGGTTTCAATCCATTGGATCCAAATGGGAATAGGTCTGAACCAAGTGAAGAAAAACTTGAGATATTGTTGACTGGGGTCCAACTGGTGTTTGGTAGGGTTAATGGTTGACTGCTGAAAAAGGTGAAGAAGAGTTTTGAGCTTTGGGAGTGAGAATTCTACAACAATATAGTGAAGGTGACAAAGGTACCGCATAAAATAAACTGTTTCTTTTGGGAAACAAAGTCTCTCGATTGCTTTGCATCCTTCGCCAGAATGGAGAACTTTTTATTCTGATGCAATCATGAATGGGATAGAAATCTTCAAATTAAGCAATAGTTTTGATCTTGCCGGACCTAATCCTGATCCTGTCCTCATAAATCCACCAGTAAATTCACCACCAAGCTCCACCAAGCCCAAGAACACCAACAATACAATATTAGGTATTGTGGTAGGTGTAATAGTTGGCTTCGTTGTTTTCACTCTTCTTTGTTTCTTCATTTTCCGGCGAAAGATGACGGTCAAAGATTCAGGTTCCAGTGAGGGAATTTCATGGTGGAGCCAATTTTCCTCTACAACAAAATCCAACAAGTCAACCAAGTCTCGTGGCTTATCTCTGCCCTCCGATCTTTGTCGCTACTTTTCACTGGCCGAGATCAAAGGAGCAACCAACAACTTCGACAACGTTTTCATTATTATTGTTGGAGGTTTTGGTAACGTGTACAATGGTTTCATTGATGGTGGGGCTACCCAAGTTGCAATCAAACGGTTGAATCCTGAGTCTCGACAAGGGGCTCATGAATTCAAGACCGAGATCGAGATGCTCTCCCAGCTACGCCACCTCCATCTGGTCTCATTGATTGGCTATTGCAACGATGGCGGTGAGATGATTCTTGTGTACGATTATATGGCCCATGGAACACTTCGTGATCATCTATACAACACTGAAAATCCTCCTCTTCCATGGAAACAACCGCTAGAGATTTGTATTGGTGCCGCACGTGGATTGCATTATCTTCATTCAGGTGCAAAATACACAATCATTCATCGAGACGTGAAGACAACAAATATCTTGTTGGATGAGAAGTGGGTTGCTAAGGTTTCGGATTTTGGGTTGTCTAAAGTGGGCCCCACGAACATGTCCAAAGCCCATGTTAGCACGGTAGTGAAAGGCAGCTTCGGATACTTGGATCCTGAGTACTATCGTCGTCAACAATTGACAGAAAAATCTGATGTACATTCATTCGGTGTGGTCCTCTGTGAAATATTATGTGCTAGGCCACCAATTAGTCGCACGGTCGAGAAGGAACAGGCAAACTTAGCAGCATGGGCACAACAATGCCATCGAAACGGAACTCTGTACAAAATCATTGATCCATTTTTGAGAGGTAAGATTGCACCTGAGTGTTTGAAAAAATTCACAGAAGTGGCTATGAGTTGTTTGCTTGATGAAGGACTCGAAAGGCCATCGATGGACGATATTATGTGGAGCATAGAGTTCGCACTACAATTGCAAGAAAGTGGTGAGGAGGGGCTTAAGCCTAATGGTGGGGCGGGCATTGAAGAAGACATCGATGAGGAGAGCCCCTTTAAAAACTATGAATTGGAAGATGACAGTGGGGAAGTGTTCAGTAGCATTGGTGATCATGTCATGAATTCCAAGAGCCCTAGTGCTTTCAGCTTAACAAAAAGTGATGAACAAAATTTTGTTAGCAAGGATTCTGATAGACTCTTGTCTAAGGCAGTGTTTTCTGAGATTAGAAATCCGCAAGGACGATGATCAAAACTTGATGCATGCTTGCATATAAGATGGTATCTTGGAGTGTCCTGGTTCAATTGAGATAGAACTATTAGTACTTTTATTTTAATTGAACAAAAATTTGTATGCATTTTAGCATCATTAATATTAGATTTTAAGGTAGGTTGATGTGCCTCATCTATATTTAATGTTTTATGAGCCGGTTTGTATTATTTGCATTGTAGCAAGTTTTTTGTTTTCTTCTTACTTTTTTTTTTCTCGTGTTGTGTCGCATATCCTGGGATACAGCTTGAGCCATCATGTTTCGCAGAAGTTTTAGAGGAAGTTTTTTTAAGTAAAATTTATGAAAATTTAATTAAAAATTATTAAATTAAAAGTTAGAATTGATAGGTTGAAAATTTTTGGTATATAAATTAAGTGTGTAAATTTTTTAAAAAATTAAATAAATTTTGATATATTTTTAGCTAATTATTTTTAATAAAAATTGTCAAAATATTTATTATTGAATAAGTAATGATTGAATTTGAATTATAAATGGTGTTTTTAATTTTTTTAAATATTATTGACTTTTTCATTAAATTCTATTAATATATCAGTTTGACTTTTTTATTAAAATTTTAATTGAATCATTTATATTAAAAAATTTCATAACATTTTCCTAAAAACCTTTTTCTAGATTTTTCCTCACACTGATGCCTTATGATAATTTACTTAGAAAGTGTTTAATATGAGGTAATACGTCTAAAAACTACAGTGATTTGTACTCAGTAAATACATCAACTTATTTTGTAACAATATAAAAATTTTATGACAGTAAACTTAAATCATTAGAATGATAAATTATTATCTTAGAAGTGATCTGATTCTCAACTTAAAAGATAGAAAAACTTTATCATCATGGAAAAGTAATTTTTAATATTATTTCTAAAAAATTTACTCTCATGAAAAATATAGTTAACATTACCCCAATAAATTGACCACTAAAAATTTTAAAAAACCAATTTTTTAATCATTTATTCTAAAAATGTTTTATGTTATAAATTTATATTAATTAAAAAAAATAATAAAATTATTTAATAAATTTTTTAGAAATTATTTTTATCAAAATTGATTTATACTTTTTAGTTTTGTATAACATAATGTTTAACTATTTTATAAATTGTTGATTAAAGAAGTATTAAATATTTTATTTTATTTAAGGTTATTTTGGATATTTTGTACTATATAATTTATTTTTTCATATAATACCAAACATAATTATTTAAAAATACCATTAAAATATAATATTGTATAAAAAATAATAATTTAAAATCACTGCTAAGCAAATCACTTTGATAATTCTATCACCATGCTGATTAGATCACTGCAGTGATCTTGAAAATGTTATTAAATGTTACCTTAAACTAAAGTTTCAACTTTATTTTCTACAATATCTCGAATTTTCTTGAATTAAATAAGTTTTTAAATGTACTTTTAATGTATTATTATTTGAGTTAATATTTGATATATTATTAGTATACATTTTTAATTTAATAAGATTAAGAGATTTACACATATCTCATTTTTATTTTTAATTAATTTTTTATTTTTATTTTTAATATTTTGGTTTCTTAATCCCACTTGTGGAGTCAAAAAATTTCTATTAATAGTGGATAAAATAGTTTATTTTATTGTTTATAGCTTTTTTATATTATATATATTTGGCAATTAATTTGATTATAATTTTTAATGTATCGGAAGGAGATATTAATCTTAAATATTAACAAAACTCAATTCTTAATTATTACTCTAACAAAAAGGAATTAAAAGAAATAGACGACAACTAAGAATTTTGTTAATTAGTTTCCTCAGAATAATCTTTTCTTTTTTCAATACATAAGGATATTCTATTTAAAATCAATATATTAGATAATTTATTTGATTAATGCGTTAAAATTCATAATATTAAATACCTTATTCTACAATGATTCCAAAAATACTCCTACAAATAGTATCTTATTTCAAAATATTTCAATAACAAATTGATGGGAACAATAAGGTACATATATGATCACTCCTTTTTTTTTTTAATTTTTTGGGTTAAGAATAATATCGTTATCCCTAGCTAGGATTAGAAGTCTATATTCTTTACTTGTTTTAATGGAATAATGTAGCAATAAATTAATTAAATCTAATATTTTCAACTTAGTAGTTTTCTATCAAATTTATAAAACTTAAAAGGAAAGGATAAAAAAATTATTAGATAAACAAACTCTACCATTTACGGAGAATTACTTGGTGGTCAAATTTATTTAAAGGTTAAATATACTTAAATAAAAAATGGTTAAATTCATATTTAATGAGTAAAAGCTCTTAGTGAAAAAAAATTCTTGATGACTAGGAAATAGTTAGGTCTTAACCTTTAGGACTAACAAGTTCACATCCCGCTGATGCTGCGGGTATACCTATTTTTTTAAAAATTATTTTAGCAAATTGGAATGTAGGAATACAGATTGAAATATAACCACAAATTGTGATTTCTCATACATTGGGAGGCTTGGCATATGGAAACACATGTATAAGAGATTGAAAGATAAATAACAACATTGGCATATTGTGCATTTGCGTGTCAGAACAAGTCAAAGCAATTTACAAACAACATGAAACTTAACAAACAACAAACTATAAATTCAATTCTTTCATAACATAGTTGACTTACACATTAGGTTTAAATTAACATGTCAACAATCATGAAAAAACATTATAGCAAAAAACAATCTTAGAATATCAATCAATGTCCTTTTATTTGTTAGCTTTTAGCAAACATGTAAAAAAAAAATTAAAGAAATGCTCACCCAACAGCAGCAGTAGCAGGAACTGATAGAAATGGAAGCTGAACAGTTAGTTCAAAGGTAAAATCAATAGTATTTCGAAAAGGAAAACATGTATCATGATCAACTTAACTAACAGATTTATCAGCAACGCAATCATTATGTTAGTGAATAAAAAATATAAATATGTATTTTTTAAATATAGCAACGGGAAGTATGAGATACAAACAGTAAAGTTCCGCTGGCATTGAGCCAAAATACCCTGCGGCAATTCTCCATAGTCCTCAATAGCAGAAGGGTTATGCAATAAGCTAGCCTTCATGTTTTCTGAGTAAATCTTAATCTAAATTCTTAGTACCGGAGTAAGACTTGCAACTGCAAGGGTTTTCAGGCTAAGATAACATGAACTAAGCATCGGCTTGCTGTATCTTTTATACTAAATTCGAAATCTAAACCAAGTATATTCGAAGCATTATATCTATGAGAAGGAATTCTCAATAAAGAAAAAGTTTGCAACTATATGTATATATGTGTATGTATATCAATCTTCAAAAATTGGTGCCAAGGAACATAATGCATTACCGAAAAATCAACTGCAGGTGACAATTTGTGCAGTTTCTTCCTAAGACTTCCTACACAACAACAGTGAAGTTCTATAAACTTGCAGACAATATCAAGAATATTAGTTTGAGCATTTCTTCCCATTATCAAGGACATAATTAAATCATGAGAATAAGAAAAAGGAATCAATGTCACAGTATATGTATCAATATGATATCAAATCATGAGGCAATAGAAGTATAGAAATACTATTTAACGATAAGTTGGTGATGAAATAGAAACATACACTCTGTTATGTAAATGATTCTAAGAAGTTCCAAAACACCTAAATCTTTCCATTTCAAATGTAAAAAAACTTTCATGCGCCAATGTTTCTGATCCTAATCTTTCTCACATCATTCTTCAGCCTGAAACAGAGGATGGTCAAACAGTAAGAAGATATACCTTGAAGTACTGAAGTCTAAAACCTCATGAGCCTTCCATCAGAATCAACAAAAGCTTTAAAAAACTACTATCCCATTAATTCATTCTTTCAACTGTTTCTAAACCATACAATAAATTTTCATTTAAAAGAACAATTCATAACAAACAAATTCAGGTATAATGTCTATTATCAAAGCTAATGACAACAGTGTTCATACTTGATTACTTGAGTGCCAATAGACCAAGATTGATTGTTGAAACTTTTAATTGCCATCGAACCTTTTGCACTTGGCCTATAAACAATAAACAAATCTAGTCAAACATAAACCTTCAAACATGGCACAATTATCTTATAGAATTGAAAGGCTCCATTTGTGGCTGAGATCGAAGAAAAGGGAAGATTTTTTTGGGGTCGTTTTATTAACAGGTTAGAACCAATCCAGATTGTCAAAATTTTTTTAAAACAATCTGTGAAACAGACATTTGACTTTCGGTTAGAACTTAGAAAAGGTTTAAATTCCAAACATTAAATGCAAAGAAATCTTAATAAAAATAATAAAACACAATACATGCTGGCTTCTAGAAATAGAGGTAGCCAATAGGTTTTCAAAGTAAAGACACGGTGGAAAAAAAAAAAGGTTGAAATGTGTTTCTACTTGAAAATCTTAACAAGTTCTTAATGCTTTGGTATATAAAGAGCAGTAAGTAGTAGGAATGACAGATTTAAGATTTGTTTTTTAAGAGTGTTCATTTCATAATATATATATATATATATATATAATTTTCTTTTTAAACAAAAATTTGAAATAATATATTATTATATTATTACAATTATCCACTGTGAATTTTCATATCTCAAAAAAGGATATATAACTGTATTAATGCAAATACGATCAACTACATCTTTCTCAAAATATTTAATTAAATAATCATTCAACCAAAAATCAGAATTTTTATTTGAAAAGATTTACCAATTCTGTTGACAAAAATAATTTTTAGAGAAAAATTTTGAGAGTGTCTAAGAAAAAATTTTCCTTCAATTTTTTTGTTTTTCAATTTTTAGGGGTGTCCTAATCTAAGCTAGAGATCCGCCCCTTCGTTGGCATGCTGAGTTGCAATGGGCAAGGAGGAAGCTTGGAGGGAACGCTCTAATATCAGTCAGTTTTAGATTAGCTTGCAATGCTTACATTTACTCTTTTTGGAAGGAAAGTAACACTAGGCATATGGGACGAGCACTGAGCAACAAATTTGTGTTCCATCGTGAATATTGTTAGATTTAGACTTGCTGATTTTCAAAACATTATTATTGACCCTGAGAATTGCGAACTTTGCTCCGTTTGGGCCCTGCTTGCCTCTATGTTTGAAAAGTTCTTTGCTGCTGTTTGCAGCTTGGTTTTGGACTGCAGCAGCTATGGCTGCTTCTTCGATAAATAAACAACTTATCCAAAATAATAATAATAATAATAATGCCTAATCTAAAATTAAAAAAAAAAAAGTGCGACTGTTGTTTAGAATATCTGCCAAAGACTTTGAAAGTATTTCAATCCTAGCTAGCTCGTCTCACACGCTTCAGTTTAGGTGATATGCAATATTCAAAGTTGGTCCAACATTTAAATTTTGTTTCTGAATTCTACATATGATTTTTCTTTTTCTGTCATCTACCAGGCTCAACATTTTCCATGCAGCTTCCTTTGATGCTAACGCCCACGTAAGGCTGATGCTAACCCCCACGTAAGGCCAATTATTAATCAGTCAATGGGAATCGTATATACTATCTGGTTTGACTTCTAATTACAAGATCTAATTTCTCATCTTCAGGCTTTCCGGATCAAAACGCCCTGCTTCTCTCTTTCGTTCTTTCTCTTTTGTTTCTCTTCATCATGATGAATAGAAGCAATAAAAGTTTTAGTTTGCAAAGCCTGTTACTTCTCCAACTTTCAAATCTCTGTGTCTTCATTGCAGGGGAGGCAGTGCCTTCTTATATCCCTATTGAAAACATCACGATTGACTGTGGCTCCTTCTTGGACTCCATAGCTTTAGATGGCCGCTTGTGGAGTGGGGAAAGCAATTCTAAATTCCCCGTCATACATTCACAAAACAAACTATCCGTATTTTTGAGTGCCTCTACTGGCCATGTACCCTACATCACAAGCCGCCATTCTTACTCGGAATTCACCTACATGATTCCCCTTACTAGTGGGCACAAGTTCATTCGCATGCACTTTCATCTAAATTCATATCCGTGTTTTAATCTGTCTAAGGCTTTCTTCTCTGTTAAGGCAGGTCCATTTACACTTCTTAGAAACTTCAGTGCTTTACTTCATGCTCAAGGCAAGGAAACTCTTGTTAAAGAATTCTGCGTTAGTTTCAAAGATGGTCAGAGCCTAAACATAACATTCACTCCAAGTTCTGCTATCACAGATGCATATGCTTTTATAAACGGGATTGAAATTGTGTCTATGCCCACCAACCTATACTACAGACCTGCCAATGATGAAGGAGTCAGCTTTCTTGGCCGGTCTAACTTATTCCGGTTTGGAAACGACACTGCCCTTGAGATGATGCACCGGATCAGAGTTGGTGGAAGACAAATCCCGCCCGCAGAAGACACTGGCATGTACAGAGCCTGGTCAGAGGACCTAGACTACCTGACAGTTGCGAAGCCAAGTGCTCTTCTGGTTGACATCAGTATTAATCTCAACTTCAGCGTTATGCCATCATTCTCTGCTCCAGATACCATCTATAAAACTGCTAGAACAATGGGGACAAACAAGACTATGAATGAGCACTACAATCTAACTTGGCAGTTTCCTGTTGACTCTGACTTTGATTACTTTGTGAGGTTGCATTTTTGTGAGTTCCAGCAGGAGATAATAAAAGCAGGTGATAGCGTCTTCGTGATTGTCGTAGCCAATCTAACAGCAGAAAGTGAAGCAGACGTTATATTGTGGAGTAGTGGAAATGGGATTCCAACGTATAGAGATTACGCAGTGGCAATAATGAATGGAGGAAATCAAAAGAAACAAAATCTCTCAAGTAAGCTACACCCTGCCCCAGCTTGGAGGACTCGCTATTCGGATGCAATCCTGAATGGAGTTGAAATTTTCAAATTGAGCAAGAGAGGTGATCTCTCCGGACCTAACCCCGATGCAATACCCAATCTTCTCGAACCTATGAAGCCGCCGATTGAGCAATCAGGAAAGAAGGGGACAATAATTGACGCTGTTATTGGTCTAATTTCTAGCTTTGCTGCAATCTCTCTTCTATTTTTCTTGATTTTAAGAATACGTTCCAGTAAATTTGCCAACAACAGTAGCCGTGGTCTACCTTCTGATATCTGTCGCCACTTCTCACTAAGGGAGATTAAAGCAGCTACCAACAACTTTGATAAGAATTTCATCATTGGAAGAGGAGGATTTGGCGACGTGTACAAAGGATTCATTAATGCTGGCTCCACCCCCGTTGCATTCAAACGTTTGAATCCAGGTTCACAACAAGGGATGCTTGAATTTAGGACCGAAATCGAGATGCTTTCTCAACTTCGGCACCAAAATTTAGTTTCTCTAATGGGCTGTTGCAAAGACAATAACGAAATGATCCTTGTGTATGACTACATGGTTCATGGAACCTTGAGAGATCACCTCTACAACACGAATAATCCCCCGTTACAATGGGAAAAAAGGCTCAAAATGTGTATTGGTGCTGCACATGGGCCACATTATCTTCACAGAGGTCCCAACCACATCAGCATTTACAGAGACGTGAAGACCACAAATATTTTGTTAAGTGAGAAATGGGTGGCCAAAATATCTGATTTTGGATTGTCTAAAATGAACAACCTGTCCAACACGCATATCAGCACTGCTGTCAAGGGCAGCTTTGGCTACTCGGATCCTGAATACTTCCGTCTTCAACAACTGACAGAGAAATCGGATGTGTACTCTTTTGGCGTGGTGTTGTGCGAAGTATTATGTGCTAGAGCACCAATAGATCGAACTGTGGATCATTTGCAGATAAGTTTAGTAGAGTGCGTACAACATTGCTACAACAATGGAACCCTCGATCAGATAATAGATCCTTATTTACAGGGTAAGACCAGCCTTCCAAGTCTGTTAAAATTTGGTGAAGTAGCTATAAGTTGTTTGGCTTCCGAGGGGATTAAAAGGCCGGTAATGAGTGAAGTAGTGTGCGGACTTGAGCTTGCAATGCAGCTGCAGGAAAGTGGAATTAATGGAAACGATGAGAATCATGTAAATGACTCAACAGCCATTGATTATCATGTGTTGTTTACTAGTGGTAGTGGATCATTGAATGTTGGTCGCTAGAATAGATGCTTTAATTTTTTTGCCAATGTAATCTTAATTCCAGCCTTTTATGAACATTAATAATAACTGAAATGCAGATAATATTGAAGTTTAATTTTTTTTTGTTGGTGCAAAGATGTTGTAATCTAAAACAAAAGAAAGAGTTGTAAATATTAAAATTTGAATTTTAAATATTTTTTTTTATAAATTTTTAAAAGTGATTACATAGATTAGATGAGCTAAATTTTGAACTAATAGTTTACTTTTATAACTTATTATTGAATAGATTAATTTTTGAATGCATCTTAAGACTTACCTTCCTAATTTGCACTAAAAAAAATAAAAAACTTACCGCACTTTGGATTGCATTAAAGATATTCTCCTTCTATATTCCCTATACCTTACACTTCATCTTTAAGATTTAAGTTCTAATTTTAAGTATTTCAATAAAAATAAATTTGCTCGATAAATTATTAAAATATATATAGCTTCAAATATTTTCAAGAAGATTTAAAATTTTATTATTTTTGCTAAATATCTATTAACATTTTTTTCTCACCATTCGATAATTTTTGTATTTTATTTTTTGTATAGATATAATTTACAGTTGAATCTTTTCATATTATTAATCTATGCGTCAAATTATGTTAATTAACTTGTCACTTGATTTTTAAAAAACATTATTTCAATATTTTTAACCAAGAACTTCATAAATTTCTTTTAAGGAACTAAGCTTAAAGTATTGTCTTGCAAACTTAACTAATATATATTGACAAGATAAGATATAATTTTCTTAAAGGAGAAAAAAAAGCCGAAAAATTGAGTTGTTTTTCGCAGAATATATATCAGTTAAAGACTTTTCCAAGTCTCCGTAGTCGACGTCGTGGACGAGTCTTACAGAAAAGTCATGATGGGGCCCCATGGAAAATTTTCTTTGGAAAATGATACGGTTTGCTGTGGGCTCAACACTAGTGTCATATCCCCACTAAAAGTTAGTTTTTAATATTAAAATATTAATTGTTATTCTGTCAAAGCACATTTCTTTTTTTTCTTTTTTCTTTTTTAATTTTGATGTGTAAAAGTGTTTCTTATCATTATTTTTATGCAATTTTAATTTTTTAATGTAACGAGAATATTTTCAACGAATATAATTTTTATTTATATGTATAAAAAAGATTATTGTGACATAAATTAAATACTTATTGAAATTGAATCATAAATTAATTTAATTGATTTAAGTAATATTCTTTAAAAAAAAACATTTAACAATGTAAAATTTAAATATCTAACATCTACAATTTTTTTATTTTAAATTGCAAACTTTTTTATTAAAAAATAATTATTGAAACCTCACTTTACTTTTACAATTTGATGATTATCCTTCTTAATATATATGACATACTATTGCAAATTACACGTCATTTATCTCATAGTTTTGAATATTTGGGCAAATTGAAGAAAAACCAAAGTAATGTTAATGTATCCAATCATAAATTTAGTTCAGTGATTAATATATATATGATTTATTTCTAAAAATAAAGTTTGATTTTTTTAATTAAAAAAAACTTATATTGATGTTTTTAAAAGACAAATATATAAAATTACAAAGATAACAAAAAATAAGCAAGAAAAAAAGCGTGTCGTATTTTTCTTGATCATGTAAGAGATCATAATGTCCAACAATTTAACACAGCCGTTGCAATTTATTAGATAAAATCTCCATTTGTATAAATGGTTTGGGCATGAAAACCTCTGGAAAATAAAATCTTCATTTTATTTTTTTATTTCAATTTATTAGATAAAATATCCTAAGAAAATTATAAATTAGCTAGGATTAAGGTGATTTAAATTGCAATTGGGTGATACTGATTGCTACAGTTTAAAAAAGTGCCTGCATACTATTTATTGTGTTCCCAAAAATTATTTTAAGATGATTACAGTTACATTCATAATGTCCCATATCAAAACATTGTCATTAACTCTTTCTTATATAATCTTGATTAGTTTTTCTAAAAAATAATAATTCATTAAAATAAAAGTAAAATAAAATTTATTTAGGAGCATAGCTTCTTTCTTATTTCAATTTAGAAAAAAATAATTCAGCAGGTTGGCAATGAGGATACCAACTGCAATTGACAACACGAAGCCAATGTTCAATCATCAATGCTCCTATGTATACGTATATGTAGGCATATACATGCTTATTTTGCTGCTTAAACATTTACTGATTCACAATAAACCAAAATGGTTAATTTCATGAATGACTATTAAATTGTAATAAAATATTTAGTATGGTAGTTGAACTTAAAAAATCTTTAATATGATATCTGAATTATAATTTATTAATTAATATAGAATTTGAAAGGTTTTTATCCATCACATATTATTATTTGAAACTAATTATATTAGGAGTAAATATCACATTAATTAACATATTTATAATTCATAAATCATGTTAGATATTTTTAAAATTTAAGTATCACATTAAACATTTCATTATAATTTTAATATCATTCATTATATTAATCCAAATCAAAACCAAGGAGACTTCATAAAGCTAATTCTTATGAAACACGCAATGATAAATTCCGGCGACCACCAATATGCCCCCTTGTGCTTATAAAGTTTAATTTAATATTATTGTTGGAAGTCAGTTTTGTTTTTATAAAGTTTAATTTAATATTGTTGTTGGAAGTCGTTTTACATCTAAAAATTGCTTTTGTATCAACATTAATACTAAACAAAAAAAATATGTGAGTATGATATGAATATGGTATCATTTAGAAAAAAGACCTAAAACTCTAGTTTTGTATTGTTCTTTCTTTCAGTAAGCTTAATATATATGAGTATGATATAATTTGAAGAACTTATAGTGTCGTATCTTGTTTAAAGAATTTATTAACGAAGTTGATCTTTTTTTATCACTAATAATTACAATGTTATCTAGTATACTCCCTCTATTTCATATCATTTTTTTGTTTAATTTTGATGTTTATATTTTAAATATTTTATTAAATTTTATATTTAATATATTGTTAGCATATATATTTTATAATTTATCATTGCACAACCTCATTAATTCATAAATTTAAAAAATTAAGAGTCCTTAAAAATAAATACTAAAATTATTTAATTGAACAAAAATAATTATTGAATTTTATTTTCAACTTTATCTTTTAAGGACTCTAAATTTTTAAATTTATAAATTAATGAGGTGGTAGTATATGATGCATTGACAATGTATAAATTTTATATACTGATAGTGTATAAATATGAATTCTTTTATTAAACTATAATTATTTTATAAAAATATATTTGAAAGTCTATTTATTCAAATTTTTTACAAAATATTATCATACTTTAATTAATAACATATTTAAAATAAAATGAAGTCAAAGTTGAAAATTTTGACCATTAATTAAACCAAAACAATATTTATGGGACATAAGAGTATATTTTTTCGCAAGGAAAGAAAAAAGAAATAAAATGTTGGGGTGCCAAGCCTATGAATTTTAGCTAGCTACAAATTGAAGAAAGAGAGAACAATAGAATTTACCATTCATTATTCAAACAAATTCAACCGAATATATATATATATATATATTATTATGTTAGCTAAACATTATTCTTTCATTTGATCAAATGCAGCAATCAAAATTAAACCCCCCCCCCCCCCCCCCACCCGGTCTTTTTGCTTGTCATCTGACAATGCCTCTTGTTGGCACGAAATCAATATATATAGGCACAGAGTTCACAATGGAAATGAGAGAAGATTCTCAAATAAGTACACATTTAATTACTCACTATATGTATCCATAAGCCGGACCAAACCAAGTCAACCTCGAGTCTTCCAAGCTCATGCAAGTTAATTACTCACTAACAATTACGGTTGAATATGATCGTTGGTGTAAGCATAATTGAAGACCATTATGTGAATATTAAAATATCAATTAATCAATTATGTATTTATTAGGCATTTATGTTTGATAAGCATAAGTGTCATAACGTCTAGATCCGGAGATTTATCGTTAGACATTGACTTAAAGAAGTCGTCATCAATCTTTTTTATTAGATGCAATTGATCACCTAAGGAATCTATCCTTTCAAGAAACACCTAAGTTTAAGGGTCCCTAAAAAATAAGTTCAGGTCTACTAACCAGAACAGGGTTCGAGAGTTCGGTTAAGCGTGAGGAAAGTTATAGCACCCTCACAACGCCCATCGAAAGATGGTACCAACTTAATTTGGTGTTATCCAATAAGCCTTAAAAATTTATCAAGTAATTAATTATTAAAAATTATTTTCAATTGACTCTAATACTTTTAGCAAAAAATTGAGAAAATTTCCTCACCTCAAGAGTATGCAAGAAAACTACTGTTTCACTTACAGAGGCTCCATCGTCGAATTATTTAACATTAAGGAAAAATTCAAGAAAATAAAATGGAAGAAAAACATGATTGCTTTTGTACAGGAAAAATTGATACTTTCAACTTTTCCCTAAAATATTTTTTTTGAAAACTTTAATTTCGAGGAAAATTGATACTTTCAACTTTTCCTCAAAAATCCATTTTTGAAAACTTATTTTTAAGGAGAATTGATACTTTCAACTTTTTTCCAAAAATATTTTTTTTTAGAAAGCTCATTTTCAAGGAAAATTGATACTTTCAACTTTTTCTCAAAAATATTTTTTTAGAAAGCTTATTTTCAAGGAAAATTGATACTTTAAACTTTTCTTCAAAAGTCCTTTTTAGAAAGTTTATTTTCAAGAAAAATTGATATTTTCAACTTTTCTTCAAAAATATTTTTTTGAATTTTATTTAAAGAAAATAAAATAATAAAATAAATAAAAATAATGAAAATAAAAATAAAGGAAAATAAAAATAAAAATAAAAAGTATTAAACAAATCTATCTAATCAATAAATAATAATAATAATAATAATAATAATAATAATAATAAAAAATATATAAATACATAAAAAATAAAATAAAAAATGAAAACAAAAACCTAGGAACGGCTCGGCTTAGCGGCTCAGCTTGAGGAAGAAAAACGGCTCAGAGACGCGGCTCGAGGATGTTGGCTTGGCTCGGCTCGGCTCGGCTTGGCTAACTGCTCGTAGACGCGGGTCGCACGCAGGTCGAAAGTGGGTTGGCGCTCGGGTCGGATCTTGACAAAACGCATTAATCCTCTGGGAACAGTAACGCCAAAACAACGTCGTTTTCGACGGGTATAAAAGGTTAATCCCTCTGTTTTTCAGCAGATTTCTCCCCCCTCTCTTCCCTTCCTTTCCTCTCCATTCTCTCTAAACCACAAAGAACTGCGGTTGAATCTCGTCAGATTTTGAAAATTTTCGTTGGAATCTAGGTCTTTCACTGGAAGTTCATCGAAAAACTGATCGATTTCTGAAAATAGTCGTCGAAAACTGGAATGTTGGCCGAAAAATTCAAACTTGGCCGAAAAAGTTACCGAAAATTCAACATTCGTCGAAAAATTCAACCGGAATCTAAAAATTTTACAAAAATTTCAAAAAAAATTCATAAAAAATTCTCTAAAAATTTCTCACCGATTCCTAGAACTATTCTAACCCACAAAAATCAGTTTTTAACTTCCCTTTCTTCTTTGTGTCTGCGTTTTTCTGTCTGTTTTCTTCTGTTCTTCTAACACCTATTTATAGGGATTGATCAAAAGAGTTTCTGATCAATCTTAACTTTTTCAGGGATTTGGATTCAATCTTTGAATGCAATCCCAACTCTGTTAATTCTCAAATCACAGCCAAATTCATTCTAATTTTTTTATCCTAATCTTAACCAAAAATTAATCAAAATAAAAAAGATAAATATATTAATAGATAACAAAAAAAATAATTAGATAAATAATAATAAAAAAAATAGATAAATAATAAGAATATTAATAGATAAAAAAATATAAATAAAAAAAATATTAAATAATAAAAATAAAAATAAAAGCCCATTGGTGCCAGCTAATTGGATCCTAAATCGGGTCCAATGGGCTTAGACCCAAATCCTATTGGACCAGGCCCAATGGGCTTAGGTCCAGACTAAATAGGGTGTCTACAATAAGCATACTGATTCTGGAGAGATTAGATTTTTTTTTTTGTTTTTTTTATTGGTGACTTTAATAGGTAAATACCGTCAATTAAAAGTGAAAAAAATACCTTAGCCAATTTTTATTAAAATCATCTAAGCTTTAAAAGCTTATTGGGCCAAAGGTTTACACAATGCTAAATCATACTAATCCAATAAGATGTGCAAAATCTACACATAAGCGATCACTATTACATTATTTGAGCTTTCATACTTGTCTCGTATTAGAATTAAATTTATTAACCTGCTTTATTAAATTATAAAATTACTAATTAATAACAGTCCAATTATTGAAAAATTATAACATTCTCCCATTTTGACAATATTAATTGAGACATTTGATTTTGATAAAATATAATTTAAAAAATAAGATTCCAAATTGATTAACTTTATTTTGATGTGATCACAGTTTTAAAAAATTATTTGATCCTTGAGACAACATCTTAATGATCATGTCTAATAAAATCATCTAATACCGAATCATGATAGCCATTATGTCCCTTATTAATACTAGAAACTTTATCAACAATTGAACTTAGTGTGGCTCTATGGTAAGAAAACAATATCTAAATATGATCTTAATGTGTTATTTTCATTATCAGTTCTTTTTCCAATTTTTCTAAACTTGCTAAGAAATCTCCTTGGCATTCGAATGTGCTTGTATGTCTCTTCCAAATCCTCGAGGTTACTTGCTCATGTAATTTATGAAGCATACCCAAATTATATTAAATTGTACTTAAAATAGACACCAAGTTTTAAGATTTTATAACATGACATATCAATATAAGATGTGTACATGCAATAATAAACATATATACAAATAACAACTATAGTGCATATATAAAATAATTATGTCCACTTAACTTTGTGATACCTTATGACTTATTCACTTCAAACCAGTGGCGAATCTTGACATTTGATCTTGAGAGGGCCAATTAAAATTATATATATTTTCATTTGTTATGTTATTCAAATTTGGGAGTTAATGTCAGATATAGTATGTGTTCAACAAGAATATACTAATTTTTTCTAATTTTTTCTTTATGTTTAGACTATCCAATCTCTACATTTATATTTGTTACATATGTATCAAACACAAATTCTTCTTAAAATTTTTTTTTGATAAATTAAAATAATTTATTTGAAGTTTTATCAAACCAAAAAAAAGCGAAAGGTTACAAAGATATTATAAGATAAGTGTTGGCTAAAAAAATAAAAACACCTTTGGTGTTCAGTTGAAAAGTTGTAATCTTGTCGAGAAAACTAGAAAGTTAATTTGTTTTTTAAGTTTACATGAATGTGATTTGATGTTTATTACAAATCTATTATTTTTAAGAGTTTGTGAATAATGATTGCAGATATAATAAATAGACAAATAATATTGTGATTTTAATTCTTCATAAATTACATTTATTAAACTTAAATTAAAAATTAAAAATTAAATTAACAAATAATAATTTTAATATGAGAACTAATTTAATTAAATTTAAATATATAAAATAATTATAGTATATATATAATATAATACTCCTATTTATTATAGGGTTGAGCAATATTAGAAAAAATTGCTTATATAAATAATGACAACAACAATAAATAGAGTCATAGAAAAATTATGTATTGTTTGCCCTCATACCAAATGTGATAACTACTATTGTTTTTAGATTACTATGATATCACTTTAATAAACCACTTACATAATTACTAACATATTATGAACACAATTTTCAAATTCATATGTTCACACAACTCAAATTTCTTAATGTTTTAGCATAAGATTGTTTTCAATAAATTTGGAATTCATTGAATTACCAATCTTTTATATCTAAAATGTGCCTAAACCAATAGCCTATGAACTCCTATTGACCTTAACAAATATAATATCTCCAAACCAATAACTTTAAGGTATTTATGAGTTTTATTACTTTAAAAAAATATATGCAAAAGAACTCTCACTAAAATTTTACTTTCTTTAGAAGAATAGTTTTGGAATTAATAAAATAACAAAAAAATGTCAAAAACTTTTTATTAGTCTTTCTTGTAACCTTTAAGATTGAACTCAATATATAATTCAAAACAAGAGAAATGAAATAAGATAAAACTATAAATTGTTTGTTCTTTATAAAAATAAATTAACGAAATTCGGGAAAAATTATTAAAGAATGAATTAAACCAATAAAAGGAAAAACTAATAGTTTACATATTTGCAAAAATTCATTTTTCAAAACTCTTACACGTGTGAGTTCCTTAAAAGAAAATATATAATTTTCTTTAAAACACATTGTCAACAATGGCAACAATATAACCTTTAAAATTAATAATAACTAAATTTGATAATATTAGCTAAGATGATCAAACCAATATCTTAATTGAGAGTATACAAACAAAAAAAGATTTGTCAAGATGAAATTATATTTTAAAACTCTCAATTTTACTTAAAATAAATTAAGATATCATAATAAGTCTAAACTATCTTATGTGGAAGCTAATCTTTTTGGCTATAATAAGACACTATACAACAAATGTATATCTTCAAATGTGAAAAATTAAAGTGACTATCACTTGTCATGGGTTGATACTCAAATTCCAAGCTAGTACGATTTTATGATACGGGAATGGACTTTTTTGCATCCTAGATCAGCCTAACACGAGAAATAGTGCACGAACACTCTAGACTGCGAGACTTGACTGCCCAATACGCTAGAAAATGAAATGGCACAGCAAGTGCCTAAAGAAAGGTTAACAAAAGAACAATAGAAAAGTTTAAGGCAAGAGTAAGGATATTATTACTCAATGGTTCTAGTCTTTTCCCTAGCCATACCACAACCAAAACACACAAATTGTTAAACCACGAATGTACAAGCCAAAGGTTTACCTCAACTCTAGTAGGCATTTTAGCGATCCGGGTCTAGTTTTCAAAAACCAACACACCAACACATCATACACTGTTAGGCACCAGTTTGCACACTAGCTCAGCACATTAGCCTTTCAGTTAGGCACCAATTCGCACACTTACACACCTGTATAGTATGCCCAACACACCCACAGCACACAATAACAAGTTGTTGAACACCTGTCCTACACTTTAGCATACCTACATCCAGCACACCATGAGTGTTTCACTAGGACATGAGTATAGTAGCCCTTTTAGGATTCCTAGACTACACAATAAACCATCCGCACTACAAAGTAGAATGTTCACACACAGAGTAAGATGTCTGCACACACAGTAGGATGCCTACATAACTTACTATAATGCTCACACACCACACCAGGATACTTGTATGCAAGTCTCATGACCTACACCGATGCCAACTCTGGCTCTCATCGTAACTCTGGCTCCTCTTGTCACAAGTAAGGATTTATTGTTGTCGTAACAGTTTTGGGGTCGCTAGATGAATTTGAAAAAAATAAATAAAATAGAGTCGCCACTTATCTCTTTTGGCTAGCTGTGATTGGTCACTTATTAAACCTTACATTCTCAATGAATTTTAAAATTAATTAAAATTTATGAAAAAGATAATTTTTGGGTCTGTGAAAACAGTTTTGGTTCGAGATTTAATTATGAGTGGGAAAGGATTAGCACCCCCACAATGCATGTTTAAATGATACCAATTAATTATGTGTTATCTTTTAATATTGACAAAAAATGGTCTTAATTTTGGTATTAACAATTAATTTTTTTCCTAAAAAAATATTTTTTGATTTATTGAATAAGCTTGAAAATAAATAAGAACCTTATATTGAAAAATTCCTAAAAATATTTCAATACACTGGCAATATTAAGATGAACCATCTCACTTAAGGAATTTTTAAGAATCACTACTCGAAATTCTCAAAAATCTTATCTTTGGTGGTTTATATTCATTTCCAATAGTTATTTGAAAACATAAAGTAGTAAGTAATTTTAAAATAAATAATATTTTTTTGGGACATATTTTCGAAAATGAGAAATCTTTATAAAAAAATTAATCTAAATGCTCCAATACGCTGATGGCATTTTAGATAGATTTTCTTATCTAAAGATTCTTAAAGAATCATTACTCGAATTTTTTTAAGATCTTATCCTCAGAGTCTTTTCGTTTGTTCTTAAAAAAAAATTTTAAAATCATGTAATAATATAATAATCCATAAATACATTTATTAGATTTTTAGAAAACATTTTCCTATTTATTAAGAAAACCATTCAAGTTAAAAGAAATGGTTATAAATGGTTTTCATATTGAAAAGAAACTTCTAAATATTTCAACACTTTGATAATTTTTAGAAGACCTTTCTCACCTAGAAAATTCTCGAAAATCACTATTCGGATTTCCCGGGGTCCTATCATCAAAAAATATATATATTTTTATTTTTTAAAACATGCAATACAAATAATAAGGTAGAATAAGTACACAAAAATATATATTCATTGGGAATTAATTTTCTTTAATCAATCTCTAATTATCACTAAAAGTTTGAAAGGAATAGAGGAAATAAAATAGAATTATATAATATGAACAATCATGGATACAAGACAATATATCGATTATACCTTAATAATCTTAATGATTTCCCAATTAACACTTTCAGAAGGAACAAAGTAAATAAAATTTATTGTAAATTTTTCTAGATACCCCAATACTTTAGTGATATTTTAGAAAAAATTTCTCACCTAGGGATTTCTTAGGAATCTCCACTTGGACTTCCTTATAATCCCATCATCAAAAAATTTTATTTATTTTGTTCTTTCTTACTTGGTTATTTAATTTTTAATTTTTATTTTAAAACTTTGATCACATCAATTTCATTATCAAGGAAAGTCATTAGACACTATTACTAACATTTATCAAAGTTTTAGAACAATAGACAAATGAAACCCCTTTTTTATTGAATATTTTTCTAAACACTCCAATACACTAGCGGTATTTTAGAAAAATATCATCACCTAGACATTTTAGAGAATTTCTACTCGAATTTGTCTAAAATATCATCTTCAAAAAATTTCATTTGTGCTATTATTAACACTTATGTTCCATAGAAAATGTCAAACATAGATTAAAGTAAGAAAGATTAAATTTAATAGACATAGGAATCTAACTAATAAGAAAATAAAAAACATATAAAATTAAAATTACAAGAAAACTTAAACAACATAAAAATATACATATAAGCATGGTTAAATTTAAACATACATGAAAATAAGTCTTTATTGGGAACAAACTTGTTGCTTTATGCTAAACCTAGAAAAAAATGCATAGTATCAATTGCAATAGCCCCTACATGAAGATAACAAGTTAGAGAAAGAAAAGAACACTTGAACTTTAATTTTTTTTTTTTACAGACCACATATCAATCCCTGTTTTGGAAGCCATTTATATTTTTATTTAAAACTTCTTCCCACGTCAAAAGGTAAGCAACTAAGAGCCTGAAAAATGATGTTTTTAGAAAGCTCAAATGGATTATAGCCAGAAGCCACCATTAATAGGCTTTCAGCTTTCATGACTTCCCTTTTTATCCTTCAAGGACCAGCACCATGGTTCCCAAAGTTTTTAGCTGTGAACTTCCTAGTCCCACTAATAAACCTAAGCTTTATGCAAGGAAAAATACTAATAGAAATGGTTGGACCTAGCAAAAGAAAGAACTTTCATAATCTGGGTAGAAAGACTAACCAAATCGTGGCTGCCAATGGGGATACATGCAGCACAGTTTGGTCATCCAGCTGTTGTCCAAACAACTTTCGATCATAGGCCCTTTTTGACCTTACTAGCAAACCCATGTCTCATTGCAAAGAAAGAAAATGAAAAAAGAGCTAAAATTACTTCAAGCAACAATAGAAATAGGTTACAAAATCTGTTTGGAAGATTAACCAAACCATGACTGCCCATGAGGAGTTAGGTAGCATGGTTTGGTTTAGTCCAAGCTGATTTCTTTTTCTTTGTTTGCTTTAGCTTAGACCAACTAAAGGTTGGTTATGAAGGGTGAAAAAAAGGGTGAAAGAATTTATGGTATGACCAAACAGTTGTTGCCAAAAAGAGAAACAGCAGCTGTTCGACAACACTAGAAAAATAATGGTGCTCCAAACACCTTAAAAAAATGAAATAGAAATGTAGAACCAATAGGGCTTGAAATTTTATCAACAAACACACCAAAGACCGAAGCATGAAAGGAATAAATAAGAACACTTGCAGAAAAGATCATGGCAGGAGTAAAAATAGTGCAAAACACATGATATAATCAGCAAAACTAAGCCTTAGTCTAAGCTGTCTCACATTTAAATTTTTTTTTTTTAACTTTCCTTTTTTTTTTCGTGCTCTTTTTTTTTTTCTTAAATGCTTCCTCTCTAGCCCTTTTCTTTTCTTTCTTTTTTCTCTTACTTCTTCACCTCTATATTCAGCTACCTCTTTTTTCAGCAGCTTTTTTCTTTTTTTTTTTTTATGTTTTGTTCTTCTTTTTTTTTTGTTGTTTTGTTTTTCAGCCCTCCTCTCCTTTTTTTCTTGACCAAAACCCTTAGCCTCCTTAATGGTCATGTTAGAAAGAAAAAAAAAATCTTGATCTTGATAAACATGAACCTTTGGATAAGATTTCATCTAATGGTCAAAGCTTCCTCTTTTATTCCTTCAAAGGGGCCATCTTTGACCATTCGATCAGGATCAAATAAAGATCCAATGGTCCATATTAATTACTGCCAAGATGATATCTTTATGCTTTCCAAACATGTGAAAAAACTATTTTACCCTTAGTTGCAAAGTTTTCAGCATTTAGGCATTTTTCTTAGAAATCAAGGTTCCCAGGGTAATTTTTGGGACTTTAAAACACCAAAAATCATGAAATATTATAAGATTATGATCTAAAAAGTTTCATGAAATTTTGAGCTCGGAAAGGCTAAATTATGAAAATACCTCTATAAGGGTATTTTGATAAATTCACACTTCTCAGGGTGTTGTTATAATTTCAAATGCATTAAAAATCATGAAATATTATAAAACTAGGATCTAAAAAATTTCATGAAAATTTGAGCTCAAAAAGGCCAAATTACAAAAATACCCCTATAAGTGTATTTTGTTAATTTCACACTTTCTAAGGTACTACTGTGATTTTAAATATATAAAAAATCATGAAATATTATAGGATTAAGGTTTGGAAGGTTTCATGAAAATTCAAACTCGAGAAGGTCAAATTATGAAAATAACTCTTATAAGGGTATTTTGGTAATTTAGCCTTTCTCAGGGCGCAATGAAAATTTTAATTTTTTGAAAAAAATCCTAAATTCAATTTAATAACACCTTGATTTCAATAAGATTTTTAAATTTCAGAATTAACCTGGATACTATTCATTTTGACCAATTTTTACATTATTTGACTTTGTTTGACTCACTTTAACCCGAGTTAACTTTGGATTTTGTACAGGCAAATTTATAAAGTCTTTACGGGTCTTAAATGGTTCTCGTAAATGATCTTGGCCTTTTGTTTACAAATGAGCCTCGAATCAAGCATATTAAAAAATATCCTGGATAAAATTCAGTGTCTACAGCTACCCCTCTTTGCGTATTTTTGATAATTAGAAGTAATACAAAGACATAGACGGTAATTTTGTCCAGATGATATTTTTCAAGTGAGCAAACCTTTGCTTTTTCTTCCCTTCTTCTCTCTCTCTCTCTCTCTTTTTAGACTATGGGTCTCAGAGATTAAATCTCAGAAACTTTTAATGCTTCTCCAATCAAAGGCCATGAAACTTTGAATTTAAAATATTTTATGAATTAAAAAACTTTTGAATGCTCCTCTAATCAAAGGCCATGAAACTTTACGTACTCCTCTAACCAAAGGCCATGAAACTTTAAGTACTCCTTTAATTAAAGGCCATAAAACTTTAAGTGCTCCTCTAATCAAAGGCCAAGCAACTTTAAAGTGTTTGTAGATTATGCTCAAAAGTCTTATATATCTCAAAATCTTTAAATGCTCCTCCAATCAGAGGCCCTAAAACTTTGAGTGCTCCTCTAATAAGAGGCCATGAAACTTTAAGTGCTCCTCTAATCAGAGGCCATGAAACTTTGAATTTAAAATGTTCGAAGATTATGCTCAAAGGTTTTACAAATCTCAAAATCCTTAAATGCTCTTCCAATCAGAGGCCATGAAACTTTAAAATTTTAAAAAGGTTCACCCGAAGGTCTTAAAAATTAGGCTCGAAAGTCTTACAAATCTTAAAATATTTGAATGTTTTTCTCATCAGAAGCCATGGAACTTTAAAAATTAAAATGTTTTGCCCAGAGGCCTTGAAAATTATGCCTGAAGATCTTAGAGATTATGTTTAGAGGTCTTACAAATCTCAAAATCTTTGAACACTCTTCTAATCAGAGGCCATGAAACTTTGAATATTTAAAATGTTTTACAAATCTCAAAACTTTTGAATGCTTCTCCAGTCAGAGGTAATGAAACTTTAAAAAATTTAAATGTTTGCAAATGACTTTCCCTTAATAAGAGATTTTTTTAAAACTCTAAAGATTTTTGTTGGAACATGGCTCCTCTCAAACAGAGGTTTCAAAATCTTTGTTTGAAAATGGTTCCTTTTAAACAGAGGCTTTGAAACTTTAAAATCTTGTTTCTCTTTTCTTTTTCTTTTGAAACTAGTTTGAAAATGATTCATGATGTCATGGCTCAAGAATTTCACAAGTTGTGATTGTTTAAAAATCATTTTTCGTACTTCAATCTTTTATTTGAATGATTGTTTCTTAAAAACAAAGTTTAAATTTTTCATAATTCCTGAATGCAATGGATGTAATGCAAGTTTTACTAGAAACCAATATGACATATCCAAATTGTGGTAACAAAGTTCCTTACATCAATCATTTTTCTTTTTTTCTTTCTTTTTTTTCTTTTTTTTTGTTTTTTTTTTTCTTTAAAAAACCATTCTCCAACCTAGTTTGCATATTCTAGAAGCTTCATTCTTATGAACTTTAACGATCATTTGCTGATCCTTATCCTTATAATGTTGACAAACATAATCCTGATGCAAATGTCTATCCAATGATATGAATACAAATGTCAATGCAAATGCAAATGTAAATGCAAATATAGATGACTTTTTTCACAATGCAAATGACAATATTCCTTTCATATAAATGCCCCTATAAGTACCTTTTCTTAGGATGTAGATGTAAACTTCTTTCTTATGGTGTAAATGTAAATGTCTTTTTCCTTGTGATACAGATGCAAGTGATGCAAATGTAAATTTTTTCATAATGCAAATTCAAGTGATGCAAATGTAAATTTTTTTCATGATGCAAATGCAAGTGATGCAAATGCAAATTTTCTTGATGCAGGTGCTAGTGATGTACATGCAAACATTTTTTTTATGATGCAAATGCAAGTACGAATGCAAGGATTCAAATGCGACTATCTTTTTTTCTTGTGATATAGATGTGAATGATGCAAATAATGCAAATGCAAATTTTTTCTTGATGCAGGTGCTAGTGATGCAAATGTGAATGTCTTTTTCATGATGCAAATGTTGAATGCAAATATCTCTCTCATGATGCATATACAAGCATGAATGCAATTGATGCAAAATGCAAATGTCTTTTTTTGTGATACAGATGTGAATGCAAATGTGAATGTCTTTTTTTTTTTTTTTGTTTTGTGATTTATAATTATTTTTTTGAATGCTAGATAAACTGGGCTTAACATCTTCATCAAGGGGGGCTAACTAATATGGGCTTAAAATTTTCACTGAGATCCAACTAAGCTGGGCTTAAATTTTTATTAGAGGTAAGCTAATCTAAGCTTATGTGCCCGAGAATTGACGATCTCTATTAGAAATGAAAGGTGAAAATTTTCTTTCCAAATGGGTTGAATGGTTCTATATATAGAGATTTATGTTTATTCAAAAGGGTTTTAGCACCTGCAAAGGATAAAAGAGGTATATACATTTTCCAAGCAAGTTCACAGATGAAACATAAGCTTTTCTAAAACCATGAATTCCTTAAAGACCAAACATATTCAACATTTTCTTTAGTCCTTAAATATGATATTTTGATACATGTCAAAGTTAGCTGTAAAGGCTTAAGATTTTGAAAGGTTATTTGGAGGACAAAGGTTGAGATTTTCAAATTTAACTCATCTTAAACTTTTATGACTTTGATATTTTAGATCTTTCAATAAGGTTTTACTTAGCATTTACCACATTTAGCATTAAAAATGGCTTTCAAGGTTTGCTCTAGATTACCCTTTTTAGGGTTATTACCCTTTTTAGGGTTTCACCCTAGAGTCACTTTTATTTCTAATTTTACTTTTTTCTTTCTTTCTTTTTATTAATGCATCGTGTACTTTAAAAAAAAATTCAAAACTAATTTGAAAGAGGAAATAATTTTTTTGAAAAGGGGTTAACGGTCTAAACAAAAAATTATGTAATAAATGAGGACTCAAAAGATTCATAATCATTCTTCCAAGAGAAGCTCTCAAATTTTAAGCCTTTACGCTTGATACAATATGGACTTTTTAAAGGTTTTAACGTAGGTTAAGGTTTAGGGTAGTAAAAAAAAAGGATAGAAAAGCCCAAGACAAGTATTTAAGGGCATTTAAAACAAAGGATCTTTTTTTCATTTAAAGGATACACTCTGAAGTCTATTCCTTTTTACTTTTCACCCATTCATTTCTTTTTCTTTTTATTTTCTTTTATTCTTCCTTTTCTTTCATTTTTTCTTTCCCTTTTTTTTTTTTGCTCTCTTTTTCTTTTTGCTTTCTCTATATATATATATATATATATTTTTTTGCTTTTGGATCCTATCATTGAGTAGAATCAAAACATTTGTGAACTTTTATATTGAGCCTTTGGCCCAACATACAGGATTCTATTTAGACATCCCTATTCTTAACCCTTAGAGGTGTTCCTTGGTGCCCTCCAATGTGAAAGGTGATCCTTAGTTAGGGTTTATTTTGAAAGAATTCAATTAGGCTTAAAAGGATAATAAGAGATAAATTTCTACATTTGTGAAAGGATAATGAAAGATGGCCACTTATCATTTCAAGTATGAATACTTAAATTGAAGAGAAATTTCCTTATAGGACAATGATCTTGAAGAAATGTTTTCATTTCAATTATTATTATTATTATTTTTTGGTTTTGGCATTTTCTATTTTGGAGCTTTTACATTTTTTTTCTTCTTGTCCCATTTTTCAAAACTTTGAATTTGTTAAGACTTTATTCGAATTTATTTGAATTTTTTAAGTGCATGATGTCATAACCATTTTTTCTTATTTCTTTTCTTTTTTTCATTTTTCATTTTTTCTTTTTCTCTTTTATTAGTTTTTTTTTTAATTTTTTTACATGCCCCTTAAATTCATTTTTCCGATAATGTGTTTCATGAAAGATGCCCCATTTTAGCAAACCATTTTTAATAAAAATTGTTACAAGAATTGTTTATATGAGAAAAGGTCATGTAAAAATAAAACCATTTGAGGTACCAAATGATTCATGTTACTTTAACAAAAAAAGAATGAATGAGTTGATAATAACTCAAATTGTCTAAAAGGCAATGAGATCTTTCTTTTCTATTCGACATGCCCCTCGAGACACAAGGTTAGGCCAATTTTAGGGTAAAGAACTAAGAGGTTGGTAAGTTTCATGATCAACATGACCCTAATGACATATGGGTCAGGCCAACTTTTTAGGTAAAGAGGTTGAAAGGTTGATAAATATAAGCAACATGCCCCGAAAACACATGAGCCAGGCAAAATTTTGGATAAAAAATTGAAAGGTTGGTAAATCTAAGATCATTTTATAGGATTTAGGTTAGCTTTGATTTCAAAAATTTTTGGAACTATAGCATAATATTGAAATATCAAATTACCACATCTAAATCCTTAAGAAAAATGTCATGTTTGCCTAATCTTCTAGGAATCCAAATTTCTTTCTTCCTCTTTAAATTAGTTTCATTGTTCATTGCCTTGGACATAATATCACCTTTTGATATTATAACATTATTAGGTGAAAACAAGCTTCACAAATTCAATTTTATGGCTTTTAAGAGGTTATGGCTATTGAATGGAATCAATTAAAAGGCTTAAGACAAAGAGTTTAGGTTTTTGATAAATCTCTAATAGTGATCACCAACTCATACGAGACTCAAAATATTTTTTCCATTTTTTTGTCTTGCCTTTTTTTTTTAAACCTTGGGACTAACTATATAGGGCTTTATTCAAATCTAACATTTTTGCCTTTTTTTACCAATTATAAATCCAAAATTTAACAGAAATTAAAACCATCAAATGATGATGTAAATCTATGGAACACTCTTGATGCATAAGATCTATTCATGTAATGCAAACACTTAAACATGACCCCAAAAATTCATATTCTTAATAATATTCTTGAGATGACACTCAAACATAAAAACAAAGGTTTCTCATTCGATGATTCAATTTTAGCATCATTGACCCATAACTTTTCCACTATCAATTATCAAAATCACTAATTAAATATTTAAATTTTATCGGATTTGTATCAATCAAAGCTTAAACTGTATCTTTGAAAGCAATGCGATCTTATAAAAAATGGCCCACGATGCCAAAATGGTATTCACATCAGGCATCGAGTTGTACCATTTGGGATAGAGGCAATGAAGTAGTTTTCATAAAGCAGTGGGTATAAATTTGTGTAAGACATGGGTATTGGGTCAATAAGGATTTTTTCTTTGGTATTGTGAGAGTTTTTTTGTTTTATGGTTGGTTTACTTGCTGGAAAAAATGGTGGTCTAGTTGGGTTTGGAGTGAACTGGGAAATTCTAGGTACGAAATTTGGTTGAGAAGGTGGTGATGGGATAACATGCTGAGTAAGTGACTGTGAAATGTGAGGTAGTGGATATGAATTCAAGCATGAAATTCTTGGAGGTTGTATAAAGTTTAGGGGCCTAATTCTAGGTGTTTGGAGAGGAAGTTGAAAGTAGTCATGAGAAGGACTTAAGTGTGGGTTTAGACTTAGGATAGTTGGTGATGCTTGTTTGAAGCCAAATGACTCCAGCTTGGAAATTAGACTTTTAAGTTCAATCATTTGTGTGGCCAATTCACTCATTCCTTTCTTGAGGTCTCTCAAACTTCGATCATTGTTTGAAACATCCAATGCTTTAGTATGCTCGAGAAAAGTGTCAGAACTAATAGGAGTCGGTTGGTTTTGATTTAATTGAATTGGAAGTGACAATGATCCTTGAGGAGTAACAAACTCAATCCCACCACTCTCCTTAATCATTTCCATTAATTAGGCCATCTACTATTTTATCTCCTGAAGCTTGAGTTAAAATTTCTCTTGATTCAACTCCAATGTACTAATCCTTGCTTCTAATTGATCTCTCATTTCCACCATTCTGCTTCTTACCAAGACAATCATCTTATTCTGAGATTTAAACCTAAAAATTCTATATTATTACCCTTACTAAATGAACGTCACAAAAATAATGACACATAGAGCATGTTTATGAATACATGAATATGATAACTAAATAATGTCATAAAATGCATATATGCCTAAGAGAAGGGATTTTTTATATAAGGCCCCAAATGGTAAAAGTTTTCTCATCCATGCATGTGTATGCAAGGAATGTAATGAAATGCAATGCATGTTCTACAAAACTCTACCATTCATAAATCCATAAGCATAAAATACAATGACATACTTAAATAGGTCATGAGATGTACCTCTACAACATACTTGTATGAAATGCACAGACCTACCGTATGCATGAGATATGTCTACATGGAATGTAATACATATGTTGTATTGGCCTAATGAGGTCAACATTGCCATAAAATATACAATGAGACAGAGTGCATGCATTACCTATTAAGATGTGCACGGAAGGCATGTATCATTTATCAATATATGCATAAAATGGGATGCATATACTATCCATTGATGTGAATAGGATGCATCTATTGATGTGAATGAGATGCATGTATTATCCTTGATGTGGATGGGATGCAATGCATGTATGATCTTATTATAGTGTAATCAGATGGGATGCATATACTATCTATTAGGACGCATGGGATGGGACATATATACAATTCGATTATTATTTTTTATTTTTTTTAGATGTGAATAGGATGCATATACTATCCATTGATGTGAATAGGATGCATCTATTGATGTGAATGAGATGCATGTATTATCCTTGATGTGGATGGGATGCAATGCATGTATGATCTTATTATAGTGTAATCAGATGGGATGCATATACTATCTATTAGGATGCATGGGATGGGACGTATATACAATTCGATTATTATTTTTTATTTTTTTTATTTTTTGAACATGATAAAAAAATGTATGTAACAGATTAAATGAAAATGTAAAAGATGAAACAATTTCAATTTTTTTTTGTTTTTCAAAAGGAAAAACACTTTTTTTCACAAAATAACTAAGACTTGAAAATTAATTTTATTTGGCCAAAGAATTAAATTTTTTTTGAAAAATTTGTTTGTTCTTTTGTCTTTCTTTTTTTTTTTTTTTGATAATGCTAAAAAAAATTTCATTTTATTTTAAAACATTTCTAAAAATGCAAATTTTGGTTAACCATAAAATGAATGAACTTTATGTTAAAAGAAATTTTTTCTTTTTTCTTTCAAAAAAATGTTTTTTTTAATTTATTTTTCAAAACTTTAAATTTACCTACACCATTATTGTTTTATTTACACCATCACACACCTAAATACAAATTGTATTGGAATATTTCTTTGTGCCCTAATTTAGGTAATTTTCTACAAAAAGGATTGGCATGGCTCTTTCTAAGGTTGGTCCCCTAAAGTTCATAATATGTTGAGTAAGAATTTAGACATCTAAAAGGTTCTCAAATTGTTCCTTACTAACATCCACTCTAAACTAATAAGGCACCCTGATTCTTACCTATCACAGGTTACGAACGAAAATAGTTCAATTTGAGTGGAAGTATTTCATTTGTCATTGTAGAGGCTATCACCTCACGAGAGCATAGGTACTTTACTCTTTTTTAAAAAGGTTAAAGCTCGAATCTAGAGCTCATGCATGATGTGAATGTGTCATCGTATGCATGAGAAACAAAAATCACAATCTCTATCTTACATGCCCCACAATTTATTAAGAATTACATATACATAAAATAAATAATGAACAAATGACATAATTAAAATGAAATGCATGTAAAATTTTATTACTATTGTTAATTAAAAACAAAATCAAAATCAAGAAAATTAATGTTAAAATACCAATTATGACTATTAAAGCAAAACTAAAGATAACACATTATTAACTTTTGGCCTGACTTTCTAAACAATGACATCCCCAGTGGAGTCACCAAGCTCTTGTAACGGTTTTAGGGTTTGCTAGACGAATTTGAAAAAAACAAAAGAAATGGAGTCGCCACCAATCTTTTGGCTAAGTGTGATTGGTCACCCATTAAACCTTACATTCTAAATAAATTTTAAAATTAATTAAACTTTATCAAAAAGATAATTTCTGGGTCTACGAAAATAGTTTGGGTTCGAGAGTTGATTACGCATGGGGAATGATTAACACCCCCACAACTCCTATTTAAATAGTACTAATAATTATGTGTTATCTTTTAATATTGACAAAAAATGGTCTTAATTTTGGTATTAACAATTAATTTTTTTCCTAAAAAATATTTTTTGATTTATTTAATAAGCTTGAAAATAAATAAGAACCTTATATTGAAAATTTCCTAAAAATATTTCAATACGCTAGCAATATTAAAAGGAACTATCTCACCTAATGAATTTTTAAGAATCACTACTCGAAAATCTTAAAAATCTTATCTTTGATGATTCATATTCATTTCCAATAGTTTTTTAAAAACAAAAAGTAATAGGTTATTTTAAAATAAATAATATTTTCTGGGACTTATTTCCAAAAAATGAGAAATTTTTATAAAAAATTAATCTAAATGCTCCAATATGTTGGTGGCATTTTAGATAGATTTTCTTACCTAAAAATTCTCAAAGAATCATTACTTGAATTTTTTTAGATCTTATCCTCAAAGATTTTTTGTTTGTTCTTAAAAAAAATTTTAAAAATAATGTAATAATATAATAATCCATAAATACATTTATTATTTTTTTTAGAAAACATTTTCCTATTTATTAAGAAAAACCATCCAAGTTAAAAAAAAAGGTTATAAAATGAAAAATTTTCATATTGAAAAGAAACTTTAAATATTCCAATACTTTGACAATTTTTAAAAGACTTTTCTCATCTAAAAAATTCTTGAGAATCACTAGTTGGACTTCTCGAAGTCCCATCATCGAAAAATATATATATATTTTTTGTTTTTTAAAACATGCAATGCAAATAATAAGGTAGAATATGTACACAAAAATATATATTCATTGGGAGTTAATCTTCTTTAATCAATCTCTAATTATCACTAAAAATTTGAAAAGAACAGAGGAAATAAAATAGAATTATATAAGATGAACAATCATGCATCGATTATACCTTAATAATCTTAATTATTTCCTAATTAACACTTTCAGAAGGAACAAAGTAAATAAAATTTATTGTATGGTATTTTAGAAAAATTTTCTCATCTAGGGATTTCTTAAGAATCCCCACTTGGACTTCCTTAGAATTCCATCCTCGAAAAATTTTATTTATTTTGTTTTTTCTTACTTGGTTATTTAACTTTTAATTTTTATTTTTAAACTTTGATCACATCAATTTCATTATCAAGGAAAGTCATTATACACTATTACTAACATTTATCGAAGTTTTAGAACAATAGACAAATGAAACCCCTTTTTTATTGAATATTTTTCTAAATACTCCAATACAATGACAGTATTTTAAAAAAATATCCTTAACTAGACATTTTAGAGAATCTTTACTTGGATTTCTTTAAAATATCATTTTCGAAAAATTTCATTCATGCTATTATTGACACTTATGTTCAGCAAAAAATGTCAAGCATAGATTAAAGTACAAAAGATTAAATTTAAATAGACATAGGAATCTAACTAATAAGAAAATTAAAAACATATAAAATTAAAATTGCAAGGAAACTTAAACAACATAAAAATATACATATAAGCGTGGTTAAATTTAAACATACATGAAAATAAGTCTTTGTTGGGAACAAACTTGATGTTTTATACTAAACCTAAAAAAAATGCATAATAGCATATGCAATAGCCCCTACATGAAGATAACAAGTTAGAGAAAGAAAAAAACACTTGAACTTTAATATATATATTTTTTACAAACCACATATCAATCCCTGTTTTGGAAGCCATTTATATTTTTGTTTGAAACTTCTTCCCACGTCAAAAGGTAAGCAACTAAGAGCCTGAAAAATGATGTTTTTAGAAAGCTCAAATGGATCATAGCTGGAAGCCACCATTAACAGACTAGTAACATGGTTCCCAAAGTTTTCAGCTGTGAACTTCCTAGTCCCACCAATAAACCCAAGCTTCATGTAAGGAAAAGTACCAATAAAAATGGCTGGACCTAGCAAAAGAAAGAACTTTCATAATCTGGGTGGAAAGACCAACCAAATTGTGGTTGCCCATTGGGATACATGCAGCACGGTTCGGTCATCCAACTGTTGTCCAAACAACTTTCGGCCATGAGCCCTTTTTGACCTTACTAGTAAACCCATGTCTCATGCAAAGAAAGAAAACGAAAGAAGTGCTAAAATTAGTTTAGGCAGCAATGAAAATAGGTTACAAAATCTATTTGAAAGATTAAGCAAATCGTGACTGCCTATGGGGAGTTAGGCAGCATAGTTTGATTTAGTCCAAGCTGATTTCCTTTTCTTTGTTTACTTTAGCTTAGACCAACTAAAGGTTGGTTATGAAGGTTGAAAAGAGGGGTGGAAGAATTTATGGCATGACTAAACAACTATTGCCAGAAGGAGAAACAATAGCTGTTCGGCAACACCAGAAAAACAATGGTGTTCCAACCAACTTGAAGAAAATGAAATAGAAACGTAGAACCAATTAGGCCTGAAATTTTATCAACAAACACACCAAACACCAAAGCATGAAAGGAATAAATAATAAAACTTACATCATGACAAGAGTAAAAATAGTGTAAAACACATGATATAATAAGCAAAACTCAGCCTTAGTATAGGCTGTCTCACTTTTTGAATTTTTTGTTTTTAGCTTTCCCTTTTTTTTTCTTTTTTGTGCTCTCTCTTTTTTTGTTTTTTAGATGCTTCATCCCCAGCCCCTTTCTTTTGGTAGGCCCCCCTTTTTTTCTCTTTCTCTTTTCTCCTCTTTCATCACCTCTTTATTTGGCTATCATTTTTTTCAGCAGCTTCTTTCTCTTTTTTTTTTTACATTTTGTTCTTCTTTTTTTGTTGTTGTTTTGTTTTTCAGCCTTATCTCCTCTGTTTCTTGACTAAAACCCCCAGCCTCCCTATTGGTCATGTCAAAAAGAAAAAAAAATCTTAATCATGATAAACATGGACCCTTGGATAAGATTTTATGCCAGGGTCAAAGCTTGCTCTTTTATTCCTTCAAAAGGTCCATTTTGACCATTGGATTAGGACTAAATAAAGATCCAATGATCCATATTAATTACTACAAAGATGATATCTTTATACCCTTCAAATATGTGAAAAGACTATTTTACCCTTAATTGTAATATTTTTGGTATTTAGGCCTTTTCCTTGGAAATCAAGGTTTTTTTTCCCTTAATTACAATATCTCATTATTTTCCAAAAATCATGAAATATTATAAGATTATGATTTGGAAAGTTTCATGAAATTTCGAGCTTAGAAAGGTTAAATTACGAAAATACCCTTATGAGGGTATTTTGATAATTTCACTCTTTTCAGGGTGCTGTTATAATTTCAAACGCATCAAAAATCATGAAATGTTATAAAACTAGAATCTAGAAAGTTTCATGAAATTTTGAGATCGAAATGGCCAAATTATGAAAATACCCCTCAAAGGGTATTTTGGTAATTTCATGCTTTTCGGGATACTACTATGTTTTCGAACTCACCAAAAATCATGAAATGTTACAAAAAGTGAGATTTGGAAAGTTTCAAGAAATTATGAGCTCAGAAAAGTGAAATTATCAAAATACCCCTATAAGGGTATTTTGGTAATTTCACATTTTAGGGTACCATTATGATTTTAATGCATCAAAAATCATGAAATATTATAAGATTAAGGTCTGAAAGGTTTTACAAAAATTCAAACTTGAAAAGGTCAAATTACAAAAATACCCCTTATTGTAGGTATTTTTGTAATATGGCCTTTTTTGAGGCTCAATGAAAATTTCAATGGTTTGAAAAAAATGCCAAATTCAATTTAATAGTACCATGATTTCAATGAGATTTTAAAATTTTAGAATTAACCCGGACTCTATTAATTTTGATCGAATTTTATATCATTTGACTTTGTTTGACTCGCTTTGACCCGAGTTGATTTTAGGTTTTGAATAGGCAAATTTATAAGGTTTTTACGGGTCTTAAATGGTTCTCATAAATGGTCTCGATCTTTTGTTCACAAATGAGCCCTGGATCAATCATGCTAAAAAATGTCTCGAACAAAATTTATGTCTACTGTTACACACTCCAAACCAAGGCTTTAGTCACCACTTCTGGTTTGATTTGGGCTCCGATACACCCTGGTTTTTAATTATGCCATTTACTTCCAACTCCCATTAACCAAGCACTAATACACTTGGTATCAAACTCTGTGACCTATTCCTATTTTCCTTGAACTAGGCTTTAATATCTCTTGTCACGGGTTAAGACTTAAACTCTAGGTTCGTATGACTCCAAGATATAGAAATGAACTCTTTCACATCTCATATCAGCCTAACACAAGAAACGATGCATGGACACTCTAGACTGTAGGGCTTGGCTACCTAGTACACTACAAAATGAAAAGGCATAGCTAGTGTTTGAAGAAAGGCTCACAAAAGAACAATAGAAAGGTTTAAGGCAAGAGTAAGGATGTTATTACTCAATGGTTCTGTTCTCTTTCCTATGTACATAAGGGTAGGGGACTCTATATTTATAGCTGATTTCTCTTTACAATTAGTGCCACAATACATGCCTAAACTTTAAGGATTACATTAGTTTAAATCTCATTATTCTAGGAGATATGATACAATCCTTGATACTAGGGGATTTAGTGTGGTTGCATAATTTGTGATTGATTGAAATCATGTTGAGCACTGGGCCTCTAGAAGCTTTTAAATTTGACTTTCCAGGAATGTGTTTAGGCATGCCTACACTTGGGTTTGAACATACCTTGATCTTCAGTGCTCCCACTTATGCTCGACTGGGTGTCCATACATTGCTCAAAGCACCCGCCCTTAGGCCTAGCTCAATTCTGTTAAACGTGAACACTTTTCTTAAGCCTTTAGAGTCTTGATCACTACCTGCTCCATTGTTTGGGCTAGTTCTCCATGACCTGGACCTTCAATGTGCCTCAAGGCTTGGTCCTTTTGGTTGTCAAACTCTATCCCAGTAGAACTTGAACTGCTACTCGATCCAAAAAGAACTCCTAGGCCTAGACTAGCTTGCGGACTGTGACATTCTCCCACATTCATTCTAGCAACACTCTTATTGCTAAGAGGATGATGTGCCCTCCTTACATGCCAATTCTAACTCCTACCTCGCGAACCAATTTTTTAACATTTTGGTCACATACTTGAACATGTACTCTGCTGGCTTCCGTTGGTTTTAATCCTAAGTTTTTCACCACTCTACTACAATGGTCTCTTCAACTTGTGTTATTGGAAAATAAGAATAAAGGCCAATCAAGATAATACTATAATTAGTTAAACATATTTAGTAGTCTTATCACTAATAACCAAAGTGCATTATAACAATTTTAATCTTGGACATTCTTTTAAAGAAAACATCATAACTTTGTGTGATCACACTTTAAAAGAAAAAAACAAAGACTTTAAAAAATATATCCCCTTTGGGTAAATAAATTCCCGAGGCTTATTTATCTTTTTCACTTCACAAAAATGGTTACAATTATCTCTAAATTAAAAACATACAATCATCTCTTTTGGGCAAATAATCACATGTAATAACTTAGAGATAATCTATAACAACATAACAAAATTTATTATCATTATAGTTCTTTTGATTTTCTTTTTTCTATTTATACATGTGATCACTGCAAGCAAGATACTAATATAAATATACCTCTATCGATCACTAAAAGTTAAAATTTAGAATGCCTATTACCATTTTATGCACTTTAAAAAATTTTTAGTCATATTATATGATCCTGCTATCAATCAATATAAGCACTTAGCATACCATATTACCAAGTAAATTTTCTCAACAATTAATAATATTTTTATTGTGGCATTCTTTTAAGCATGATTATAAGAGAGATTTCAAAATTAAGATATGATTAGCCATAAAATATCTACCAATGCATATACTTCATATTTACATAAGATTTAACAAATTTCATGATATTCATACCATTAATCTCAACAACAATATATTTCAGTTAAAATTTTAAAATTTACAAGACTAATTTATGCGTACTCTTATAGACTAAAACTTTTACTTATATCCATTTTACTTTTGCAACTCATTTTCTTTATCTATTACCTAGGATCTTGATGCTAATATATATCATGTTTCATAATACCAAAGATATGCTCCAAATACTTACTAAGAAATAAAATGTTACTTTTTGCTCTCTCAAAATATTATATTATCAGAAAATAATTAAAATCTTATAAAGGTATACTTAATTTAGATTGTAAAAAAAAAAATTAAAATCTAGTCTACAATTTATGTTAAGCAAATTCAATATGCATCTATTTAACACAAGATATTTATCATGATATAATTGCACAAATTTAACAACAAAACTCTCCCATTGTTTCATCACACTAGTATAAAACCTAAATGCTTTTCATGAATTATGGTAACCTATATATATTGTTTCATATGTCCATAAAAGAATTCTAAAATTTATATCACATTATTTACTTTGTTAAACTTTAAAGTTAATGCTTAAAATTCTAAATCATAATTACATAATATATAAAACAAAACATTTTAAGCATGTTAAACATATTTATACTAGATAGTACATGCTCTCAAGATAATCAACTTTAATTTCACATGTCACATTTTATATAAGCATGATCACTCATAAAATTAGTTTACCAAAAAATGATATAATGAAATAGAAAAGAGGGAAAATATTGGAAATTGTTACCACTTGAAATTGACCAAATTAACATTTTATTCAAATCATAGAAAGGGAAAATAATTAAGTGATTCATAGTAACATAGGATCCTAAGAGGTAGTAATTCCAGGCTGAATCTTAAAATTGTTGGGATTGACTCAAATCCTATTTGCATAGAGATTTATTTGAGGTGGGATTGGCTAGATATTATTTAATGGACAAGAAAACTTGTAGGAGAAGAATTCTAGATAGGAAAAGGATTCTTGATAGGTAAGTATACTTAGGTATCCGAAAATGATATAAAAGAGTTGTAAGATTTTATGAGATTGATACCCTATAAGACTAAAGAAAATTGAGAAGATCTTTATGAGCATGTATATTTGAGTGGATTAGAAGAGAATGAGAAGGTCAACATACATATAGTGCATGGATGCACAAAGTCCATATATTGTTAAGAAGGTATTCTTTGGCAAATCTCTGATCCTTATAGAAATAGATGGTGATGAATTGCCAAATCTTGTGAATTACGACACTGTTAAGAAATTTTTCTTAAAAAAAATGAAAAACAAAAATAAAAAGGAGATGATTCAAATTGAAAACCTAGAAAAGATGGTTTGAAACAAAAAGAGGATTGTTTAAGTTGAAAACTTGAAAAGATTGCTTAAATGAAAGTGGAGCTAGAAGGAAACCCTTCAAGAAGCAAAAAAATGGCATGCAATTGGATGAATCAGCAAATGACTTTTAGGGGCAAGTTTCCATTGGTTGCAAGAGATTAGTTGTATAAGATCAAACATAGCAAAATCGCCAATGTAATGAGTTTTTGTGAAAGGATCTAGTTCGAGCAAGTCAAGGTTGCTCGAATGTTCATCATTTAAAGAATTTGATTCTCGAAATATCTTTGGATTACCTATTCTTTGTGTTTCAAAAAGCATATCTTTCTCTTTCTAAAACCAAAATAAATACCCCATGGTTAACTAAATTTCATGTTCAACTTTGAATATGGAATCATTGCATTTGTCACTTGAAATTAAGGTAATGACTGATAATGTTCATGATAAACCAACATGTTGCTCAAAAAAATTAAAAAAAAAAGATGTAAGGATGATAAAAAATAACAATACAGGGTTAGAAAACAAAAAAAAATGAAATGAAAAATTGACTGATCGCCAAAAAAAAGAAGGATAAAAGAAGCAAGATAAAGAAAGAATTAGGAGAAGGTTTCGAGACAAGGTAAAATCAAACTGATCGATCAAAAGTTTGAGATTCCAAACAAAGAGGAAAAAGAAACAAATGGATGAAAAATGAAAGATTTAGAAAGATGAGAATACTAAAAGTGACTTCTAAAATTCGAAAGAACCAAACCAATCTTAAAAATCAAATTAACATGAATGAAAGAACATGATCTAAATAATTGATTTTATCTTTATCTTTCTAATTCATCATAATCATTGCATGCATTGCATACCTTGTTACGATAAATTGTATTGAGGGTGTCTTTGTGAGATGTCTAAAAGAATCAAGATGTGTTTCCTTTCAAACAAGGATAATGGTTTGATTAAGAGAATTGGCCCAAAAAATGAAAGGTTACCCCTAACGTGATCCTCAAAACCTTGACTATTGATTTATAAAGCACCTAAATCACTTTTTCGACTCGTAGTTCAATCCTAGTCATATTTATTCTTCGACTTACGATTCAATCTCAGTCATATTTATTCTTTGACTTACGGTTCAGTTTCAATCATATTTATTCCCCTACTTGCTAGTCAATCCCAGTCATATTTATTCTTTAACTCACAATTCAATCTTGGTCATATTTATAATTTAACTCACAGTCTAATCTTGTTTTATTTTCATTTTCTAACTTGCAATTCAATCCTAGTTATATTTATTCTCTGATTCGAGGTTTAATCCTGGTTATTTTCATTCTTTGACTCACAGTTCAATCCTAATCATTTTTATTTTTTGACTTGTGGTTCAATTTCGATCATATTTTTTTTAACTTATAGTTCAATCCCGATTATTTTCATTCTTCGACTCACAGTTCAATATCGATCATTTTTATTCTTCAACTTTTGATTCAATCTCAATCATTTTTATTCTTTGACTCATGGTTCAATCTGATCATTTTCACTTTTTAACTAACAATTCAATCTCGATCATATTTATTCTTCGACTTGCGATTCAATCCCAGTCATTTTCATTCCTTGACTCACAGTTAAATCCTGGTTATTTTCATTTCTTGACTTGCAGTTCAACCCCAGTCATATTTATTCTTTGGCTCATAGTCTAAACCTGATTATTTTCATTTCTCAACTAGCAGTTTAATCCCAATCATCTTTTATTTTTAGTTCATGGCTGAATCCTAAATGTTCTTATTGGCTAACTTATGTACTAATACTAATAATTTTTTGTAGTTTATGAACTTATCTCTCTTTATCTCTCTTTCACTTGGAAGCATCATCTAGACAAAATTATTGTCTATGTCTTTGCATTATTTTTTATTCTCAGAAATATACAAAAAAGGTAGCTATCAACATTGAATTTTATCCGAAACATTTTTTAAACTTGATTGACCCAAACCCATTTATGAATAAAGGCTAGAACCATTAATTTAAGACCATCACATAAATCATTTAAAGACCTAATTACAAGCCTAAAAAAAGCCCATTTGAAACCCATAAAAAAGCCCACTTTAAGAGCCTATAAAATGCATTAATATTTAGGCCTATATAATAAACAAAAGAAAAAGAGACCCTTAGAGTTACTGTCAAACTTTTTTGCATGGGATTTATATGAAGACTACCTTTTTCACTTGGATGCATGATAAATAAAGAAGAAATGAAGTGATTAAGCCCCAAAGTCAACTCAAGTCAAATCTAGTTAAACTTGGTCAATAAAGTTAAAATTAGTCGAACAAAGTCAAAATTGCACAAAACTTGATCAAAATAGATAGAACCTAAATCAATTCTCAAAATTCATATCCTAATTAGAATCAATGTAGTTTAAAGTTAAAATAGAGGATTTTTAAAACACTAAAAATTTTTATTGCACTTGAAAAATTATAAAATCACTAAAATGCCCTTTAGGTGAATTTTCGTAATTTGACTTTCTCAAAGTCTTTTTTTTAATGAAACTTTTCATATCTCAATTTCATAATATTTCATGTTTTTTGTATCATTTAAATCATAGTAGTACCTCGAGAAGTGTGAAATTACTAAAATACTCCTTAGATGTATTTTCATAATTTGCCTTTCCCGAGCTCGAATTCTCACAAAACCTTTTAGATCTAAATTTGTAATATTTCATGATTTTTAGTGGTTTAAAATATCAAAAATGAGCATGAAAACATTGATTTCTAAGAAAATGACTTAAATACCGAAAACTTTGTACTAAGGGTAAAATGGTCTTTTCATCTAGTTTAAGGGTTATAAAAATTCAAATTTTGCAATGAATAATGTGGACCAATAGATCTTATATTGAGTCTTGATCCAATGGCTAAAGATTGCTCTTTGAAATAAAAAGGAAAAACTTTAGCCCTTGGATGAGATTTTATCCAAAGGTCTATATTCAATCTTTCAAACATATTTTAGTGGCTTTTTTCTTTACAAGAAAAAGAGGGCTCTTGGAAAAAAGAAAAGTTTTTTTAGAGGAAAAGTTTAGAGAGACGAGAAGTTTTTTGAAGAGTTGCCATAAAAAAAGAGGAAAAATGAAAGAAAAACAATAACAAAAAAGAAAGACGAAAAAGAAAGAGGTTTGCTGGTCACTTGAAAATTAACAAAAATGGTAGGAAGGTTGGAGCAAAAAAAAAGAGAAAGCTTGTTAGCTTTTGGAGAAAACAGACAATAGGTAAATTTCTTATTGCTCTTTTATGGTTTATTTACATATGATAAACCATTATCATGTTTTCATTGTAGGTTTTTAGCATTCCCTATAGGGTAAACAAGCTTTCCACGTAGAGTATAAGGTGTGAAAATATGAACTTTTATTTACTTTTTTTTTCATCACATTGATGAACCAGGAGCATTCAAGCTCTATTTATGGACCATGGTTGTTGGTTCCTTTAGTTAGCGTTTGCTAATAGTGTTTAAAAAAAAAATAAAAAGGTGCAACCTTGGCGGTATGGTTTTGAAAATGTAAGTTGTATGCAATGAAAAAGAGCCTCCTTTTTTCTCTTTAAAGATCAAAAACCATTTGAAAGCATGAGAAAGTTTTAAAAGTTTAAAAAGTTTAAAGCATCAAAACCTAGTTTTTTATGCATTTTTGGTTTAGTTCAAACTTTGGTGGTGCAGTTTTAAAAGAAACAAAACCTATTTGTGATTGCTTCCACTTGTTTAAAAAAGTTTTCAACCCCATTATTTCACATGTGCTGTTCAATTTTTTACATAATCTGTGGACAAAAACCCAAAGTTTCCCTTTCCATGTTTGTTGACTTCTTTAAGGGTGTAGTATGTGAATAGACATCTAAAGATTCATCTAGTATATTTGAGGAAATTGGTTTATAGAAACAAAAAAGTTAGGACTACTGATTATTTGGTTTTCTTTTGAAAACTGAAAGTTTTGTAAGATAGAAGAAAAAATGTCTTTCATGAGAATATTTGGTTGTCTTTTGATGAGATTAGACGGTTAGCCATTTATGCTTTTGACATTATCACCTAAAAGGTAGCCCTTATTTACAAAAAAATAGAAATAAATAAATTTGACAACTTCTTAGGATTAAAGAGAATGAAAATTCAAGGATTAGGAACTTCATGGCTAGAGAAGCCATGGCTAGAATTAGTGGTCCATAAAGATTGTTGCATAGGAATAACCTTGTTCTTCTTATCATTATTCCAACCTTTTAATAGTTGATAAAAATCACATGAAAGCATTAAAGGCAACGCATGGGACCTATAATTATAGGGATTGTTGGACTGGGTATTTCTTTTAACTTCATGTTCTTTAGCCTAAACGATGATGGAAAACATGACATAAGCAAGATGAATAGGTAAAAAAGAATCTGGGAAGGTTTTTTTTTTGGAATTTTATGTCTTGTTTTATGTATATAATCAATAAATTTTAAAATATGTGCCTAAAGTTTATTTGTTTTTTATAAAATATATTTTCATGCATGTTTAAAGTTGTCCATACCCATGCACGCTTTATGTGGTTTAAGTTTAATAACAATTTTAATTTTATACATTTTAATTTCTTTATTGTTTGGATTCCCATACTCGTTTTAATTTAATCTTTCATAGTTTAATTTATGTTTGGTATATTTTATTTTTCATGCATTTTAAATTTATGCATAATAATAATAATATTGATTTTAAGGAAAGAATAAATATATACAAAATATGTAAGAATATAAAATATTATTTTTTAGAAAAATTATGAAAACAAGCTAGCTTCAAAAGTTTGCCTAAATGTTGGGGATTTTTAGAGAGATTCGTAAACTTTTAAGATTTAAACCCAAACCTACCAAAAACCCCAAATTCGTTTTAAATTTCTAAGGATTTGCATGAAAACTTTTTATGAAGTAATTTATTCCCGAATGTTACCTAGATGATAGGATATTTAGTAAATTTTATTTCATTAAGAGTTTTCATACATTTTCATAACTTAAAATAAATTCATCTTGTTAAAATAACATGTATAAAAATAAAAAATAATAAAAATAATAGGATGAGATTATAAATATAAAAAATCACATGTAAACTCTACCTAGATGTTAGAGAGTCCAAATGGCCTCTTTATTTGAAAACCCGATTTTTAAATTTGTATTTTATCATCATCTGCATATAACTTATTTCTTAAAATAATGTGTACATTCATAATTCATATATATGTTTGTTAATGTTTAATATTAATTATATTATTCATTTTTTTTACTACCTAAAAAGCTTTTTTAAAAATTTTTAGTTTTGAACAAATAAAATTAAAATAGGATTTCATAAAATATAGTTGTTGATACTCTACCTAAATGTTGTAGAGTCATCAATAATTATCATTTATAAAGAGTGTTATTTTATTATTTTAAAAAATATATTATGATAAATCTTAAATGAAAAAACTATATTTAAATTTTGCCTTTATGTTGATGACTTTGAAGGTAATTCTTTAATTTGAAAATTTTTATAATATTCCTAAATTAAAAATTTTTTAACTAATTTTATTTCTTTAAAACAAAGGGAATTATAATTAAATTTCATATAAAAAACCATATTTATCCAAAATTACAAATAGCTCATAATTAGTTGGTACCAATTTTGTGGACATTATGGGGTGCTAATTCTTTCTCACATGTAACTGATTATGAAATCCAATCTGTTTTTGTAGATCTAAATTATCTTTTTAATAAAGTTTTAAACTCATTTTATTGTTTTATTAAAAGATAAAAATTTTAGGTGATTAATCACATCCTAAAAAAGATTGATAGTGACTCTCCATCTTTTTCATGATTTTTAAATTTTTACGTCTAGCGATCAAGTTTTTTGACTAATATATTATGACATCATTTAGAATGGTCTAGATATCCTATAAAAAAGCAATGAGTACTCATAGGTTCAGTCTTTCTTTCAAAGTAGTTATAAATTTTAAATACTATAAGACATTCATAAACTCAAAAGTAGTTCAAGCTAGGTTTACTACCAGTCCACAATTCAAAAGGTGTTTTAGGAACAAATTTACTAGGCACCTTACTGAGTATATACAAAGCAATTTTAGTAGTTTCATCTGAAAGAGATTCCAAAAGATTGATCTTACTCATCGTGCTTTCCATCATATCCTTAAAGGTACAATTCTACCTTTTGGCCATACCATTTTGTTTAGGACTACCAAGCATAGTATATTAGGTAATAATCACACACTATTATAAGTATTTGGCAAATGGTCCTATGTGCTGTCCAGATTCACTATGTTTGTCATAATACTCACCACCTTAATTAGACCTAACGACTTTAATAATTTTCCCTAACTTTTTCTCTACCTTAATTTTAAAAATTTTAAATTTATCAAAAGCATTATATTTTTCATCAAACAGGTAAAAATACCCATAGCGAGAATAGTAATTAATAAAAGTAGCAAAATCTTTATTACCACATAAAACAGATGTAAAAGGTCCACCAATATCAATGTGTACAATTTTCAGAATGTCAGAACTACAAGTTGCCCCTTTCTTCTTAGTCTTAGTTAGTTTACTCCTTATTAGTTTACTCCTTATGCAAGCAACACAAATGTCTAACTTTTCAAAATCAGGGGATGGTAAAGTACCATCTTTTATCAATTTTTGTACTCTCTCATTAGAAATGTGACCCAACCCTTTATGCCACACCAAGAAAGAGTTTTCTTTAATAAAAAATCTTTTAGACACTATCTTTTCAACTTTATTGCAATTACAATTATATTCATTATTAAAGGCCATACACAATTTATATAAATTGTCAACAATTTTAAATTCACCAACAACATTTAAATTTAAAAACAAATCAACATTTCCATTTCCATTTCCAATGCAAAAGTAGTAACCACATTTGTCCAAAACAGAAAATAAAATCAAATTCCTCCTAAATGAAGTACATAAAAAATATTTTTCAAAATAAGTTCACAACTACAATCCAAATCTAAACCTATTGTTCCTATATAACTAATGTCTTTCAGCATTATTTTTAACTTTAAGTTTGGCCTTTTTCTCACTTGGCTTCGGTTTGCTTTTGAACCCCTGCAAGGTAATAGCAAAATGAATAGTTGCACTACTATCAAGTCACCATGAATTCAGTGGGGCACTAACAAAGTAAGATTCAAAACAAACAAGAGTCAGTGAATTACCTTTTTATTTATTCTTTTTCTCTAACCAAGCCTTATATTTGGGGCATTCATGCTTTGTATGGCTTTTTTTCTTGCAGAGAAAACACTTGATATCTTTGTTAATGATAGCTTTAGGACCTCTTACCCTTTTAGTTTGACCACTACCCTGTCCTTTATTATTTTAAACTTTTTTACAAGCATTAGGAACATATCTCCTAGGTTTTCCATAATTCCTTTAGTATTTGGGTTTAGAGTAAGTAGTAAGATAGGTACTCTCACTTCTTTTTTTCTTGAGTTTTTCTTTTTTAGAAACACATTTTAAGACAAGATCATTAACACTCCAAACCTCATTCATAGCATTATAAGCCATTTTGATATGAGTGAACTCAATAGATAATGAATTAAGGGTATGGTGAATAATAAATTTGTCAGCGAAGATAATATTATGGGAAGTTAATTTAGTTTGAATATGGACCATTTTTATAATAAAATCTTTAACACCTTTTGCATTGTCATACCTCATACTTGTAAGCTTACTCATAAGCTTTCTAGCTTCAGACTTACTAGACTTTTGGTATCTATTGCCTACATTATTGTAGAGATCCCTAGCATTTCAGTATTATCCAAACCACTCAAAAAATGTTCAAAAATAGACCTCTTTATGACATATAGACACATATAATTAGCCCTTATCCATTTGGCAAAAAAAAATTTTTATTCAACATACTTTCCTCTATAAGATCAATAAATGTTAAAAAAACATAAGACTATGCTTATCTTACTCATAACCAAAGCAAAGTTTAGATCTTTATTCCATCTCTTATAATTAGACCCATGAAATACTTCGATAGTGGCTTGATTTTTATTGATAGTAAAAGTCACTATTCAAGACAAAATGCAACATTTGTCAATAGACAATAATGTATAGCAATGATTCATGAAGTGTAAACAATTACTGAAAGATCCAAGTGCATCATCACAAACTCCTCTTTGGACAAATAAATTTTTTAGACTGATACACCCTTAGCCATGATGCTTTATGTTCCAAAACAAATTACTTGTACATTAACCCTTTTTAGGCAATTAAATGTATAAAATAATTTAATAATCATCTCATAACCTTAGAATGATAAAATATTCCATTAATTTTAGCAAGTAAGCTACTTTGGCAGCCAAGCACTTATATCAATTAATGAAAATTTTCTTCACATTGGGAAATTTTATTAATTGCCCAAAATTCTTGATTTACGTACTCAACCTTAATGTATGTAATGGACCATTCCAATTGTGATATTAAACCTAGATGTATCTCATTAGGCCCTATAAATAGTGTATATTGCATTTAAACTTGGGTATGTAACTTAATTTAAAACTATTTTTAATTACTTGTCACTTATATACATAAAGTTCAACCTAAGTGTACATAAATATTAAGGCCTACATAAGGAGAGTACCTATTGCCATTAGATTCCTAGCATGCCAAAATATTTTATCATAAAATAAAATAAATAAAATCATGTGCATAATGTGTAATAATTAGTGAACAAGGCATGGATATTAAACAATAAATATTTCATGCAATTTAAAATTTTCAAAAAAATCATAAAAAAATCAAAAATAAAATTTTGAGCATGTTAGAAAAAACCAAAGTAAAAAGGCCACTAGACAACCCACGTACGCTGCACACACCATTCTTTGCACATGGGTTTCATCAGACATTATAAGAGTTATCTTCAACCTCCAATTGGGTTGACCTGACTCGATTGGAAAGGTTTCCTAACCCGTTTAGGTTTGTTGACTATTTTTAACCATTTTCAATGCATTTTCATGGCATTTTCAAGAAATTAAACTATCCAAAATTCAATTAAAGTGATTTTCTATCAAACCAATACAAAAATCACATTATGAAACAACAAAAACAAGATCAATTTGGGAAAAATTTTGGATTCTATAAACTCATATACAACCCATTTTTGTTTTCTTTCTACTTGATCATTTTACACCAACATTTTATAAAATCAAATGTTTTGATTCAAGTTTGTAACACATAAGAGACATAATCCAAGGATCAATTTCGGATTAAATACATAAAATATTGATGTCTTAATCAAAACAAGAATTTTGATAAAAATTATAACCAAAAACTTTGAACCTCATTTTCTCTCTCCATACAAGCAATTAGAAAAAGATCCTTATATGATTTTAATCCTTTTTCATACAAGAACAAAAGCCCTTAACTAATTCTGAAAAAATAATGATCAAAATTCAAAAAAATTTTGCAACAACTTATTTGCCCTAAACAAGCAATCCACCAAAAAATTAGTTAAATTAACATGAAATTAGGATCCTAATTTCACACAATCATGCTTTGATACCAACCTAAGATTATTGTGGGAAAATTAGAACACATACATTAATCGAAGAGATTGGGCATATTTGTTTCAGTAGCCATCATGAATTCGTGAAAGCAAAACAATCCTTGAAGCGGCTATGGTCTTCCTCTTTGCTCTTTTCTTTTGTTAGCAATTTCTCAATAGGTAGTTACTTATTGCAAAAGTGAAAAGGAGACCTTAGCCTAATTAATTAAATGACCCTAAAAGCCTCCCCATCAAAGGCTTATTGGGCCAAAGGTTTACATAACCGCCATACCACATTGACCCATTAGATATACAAAGCATACACTTAAGTGATCACATTAAATTATTTAGGCTCTCATGCTTGTCTCATATTAGAACTAAATCATCAATTAATTTTATTAAATTATTAAAATCACCAATTAATAGTAATCAACTTATGAAAAATTCTAACACTAAAATCCACTTCGCTGAAAACTGTAACACAAGAACAACCAACTAAAATTGTCATTGAAGCTCGTGCAGCAACATGGGAGGAGGCAGAGAAAGCCAAGTATATGGCCGGGTATTTTCTTTCTAAGAAACAATGAAGGCCTCTTTTTATATCATTTTTTTCCTTATTTTGAATCATTTTAGTTATTTTATGAAGCTTAAATATTGATCCTAAGCGTATAACTTACCATTGCACATGATCATGGTTTGTAGTTTTCTATGAGAAAATTGGTATGGCATTGATCTGTTGATTTGACAAACTTTTAAACAAAACTTAACATCTTTTCTTTTGGTGCATGGACATGTAAAGAAATATATGCTTCCATAGATGCATCGGTATAAGATTTTTTTTGGATCTTTTTATGTTTTTGGAATATGGCACTTCGTTGTTAGGGACACTTAGGGTAATTTATTTATATATAAAAATTTGCATAACCAGTTATGCAATGGTAGTTTTTGGTTAACACTCCATCTGTAACTTGAAGTGTAAAGTTATAAGGCAATTATCTAGGTTCAAACGTGAAGAAATGAAAATTCAAGCATAGGAGAACCATCAAAAAGCAAAAACTGAGACTGAGATGAGAAAATTTGAGGATTATATAGCATCTGCTAGTATATGTTTTATTTTTGTTGTCACCTCTGTTATTTCGTTTATTGCCTAAATTGCAATTTGCAAATCTTAAGATTAGTAAAATCAATCACCTATTCATTCTCTTTCTCTATACAATCCTAGCAGACGATTTTCTTAAATTCTTATATTCATTGTAATCACATAGAAAAGTTTACATACAAGAAGTGTTAAATGACTTCTGGTAGTTGTGATTATGCAAATGGCATAGAGTTGAAAGAATATTCAGGGGAGATAATATGGATTCAAACTATTAGCATTAATTAAAGTTGAAAAAGTGGCAAGCTGTAGTCTAAGCAGCTTACTATTCAATCTCTACTGGTCACTCTTTGTTAGCTCAAGTCAAGCTTGACTCACATGTTAAGCAACAAGATTGTGCACAGCTCATAAACTTTTTGCCAAGCTCCTAATCTTAGGCAATCCATTATCCTCATTATCCTCATACCAATCTCGTATTACATATAAATGTATATGACGAGTATAGTAAAGTACAACTGATCTGTGAGTATAGGAAACTGGAAAGTAGCTATCAATTTAGAGTATAAACTTAAGACCGCTATGTCTTTTTACCTTTATTTTATGAATCTTTGTAATCGGTTTAAATATTAGATTTATGCAATTGAATGTCATTTTTGCTCAGTTTTTAGGTGGAAGTTTAACAAATGCAGATAATTTGCCGTTGCTACCTCACGCATGATTCTGACTAAAAATTCTATCGTTAATAGTTAGATATGAATTCATACACGGACTGTATGGTGTGGCGTTCAGGTTGAGGTTAAAAGGATGAGGGTGCGTGCTTATGATAAGCTCATGAATAAGCTAGCGACTATAAGGCACAAGACTAACGAAATGTTTTTCAGGGCTTGTATTATGGATTTTATGGATTTTAATAATATATTTTATAGATTTTAACTTTATAATTTGGATGATTTTAGAATTTTTGTGGATATAATCTTTATGATGTGGATTTGATTTTTTTTAATAAATAATAAACAATAATAGACTTTTAAAATACTTACAAACATTTTATTTTTAATTTAAAAATTTCTTAAATAATTATAGATAAAATTAATGAAATTATTGATGAAATTTAGATTTTACCATTCAAATTTTCGCTTTTAGCAACAAAAATAAAAACTTGTCATTGAAGTATTGATAGGATACTGATGAAATACCAAAAAATATCAATTTTTACTGATCGATTATAAATCATTTATCATAAAATTATCGATAAAATATTAATAGAATGTTGATGAATTATCGATGAATTTTATTGATGAAGTATCAATGTAATTATCGATAAAATTTTAAATTTATCAATGAAATATTATTACCGACGAGTATACTATTTTCTTTTTTAGAAGTAATTACCATATGAAGGGAAAACGATCAATCCTAGCTTCTCCCTTAGTCGAAAGAAATATTGTTTTCCTTTTTCTCCCTTAATTTGAAGCTTGAGAAATTTGATTGTGTTTTATTTTTTTCTATAGAAAAGAAGTACATGGTCGCCTAGCCCAAAATTTTATTTAATGGAGATTTAATTTAAATATATTAAATTATAAAAATAGTAAAATAATAACACAACAATAATAAGGAAAAATTAAAACTTTCATATTTAACCGTAAATGTTAAAAAAAATTATGATTGTTTTTAATATAATTTTATATTTTAAAAATATTGCATAATAATTTCGTTATCTATTTTTATTTGTACTTGTAATTTTTAAAAATATGAAAACTATTATACGGGAAAAACAAGTCAAAGTGAATTTTAATTACTTTAAGAACTTTTTTTTCAATAAAAGTCCAAAAAGAGTAAAATAAAATTTTAAATACTTTAATAGCTTTTTTAATGAGACTCAACAAAATAAATTTTAAAATTTTTTTTAAGCAGGGCTCAAAATATCTAGAGCCTGAAATAAATTCATCCTTACCCCATGGAAAACAAAATAAACTTAAAATAATATTTTCCAGTACGGCTTAAACCCCCATTAGTCTCCGTTCTTCGATGTACATTGTCACTAAAATCATAACGTGATATCCAAATATCAAGATCTTCCTATAAATTATGCATTAGAATTTTTGTGCGGTCTTAAAGTGGTTTGCTTAGAGAAAAAAAGCTAAAAGATGGGTACTTTTAGCTAAAAGACGATTTATATAACACGAATCCTAGTCGCGCTGATCATGACGGGCGAAACATTCAGTGGATGAGCCGTTGCAATGGAAGAAGCTAAGGCTATTGCTTTCGCGTGAACTGATTGAAGCATGGCTTGTACATGACGGAATGATTGTCATCATCGTCAAAATCAGAAGAACTGCAAAATATAAACCTGTGTTTGTAAGGTCTCCCATTTTCTTCTTTTCCGCCAAAGCAAAATTCTCTTACCTTGGCATGTTCAATTACTACTTTAGAAGTGCTGATTATGTGGCTATAATAAAGACGTACGTACCAAGTGGATTGAGTGATTGATTTTCTGCCATAGATGGAGAAGGGTTGTAGGCCCATAACTGAGCACATCACATGTGCTTGATTTAGTGATCAGTCCGTATGTTCTGGGATATAGCTCGAGCCATCATGTTTCGCAGAAGTTTTGGAGGAAGTTTTTTTAAGTAAAATTTATTAAATAAAAATTAAAATTAAAAGTTAAAATTAATAAATTAAAAGATTTTGTTATATAAATCAAATATGTAAATTTAAAAAAAAATAAATTTTGATATATTTTTAAATAATTACTTTTAATAAAAATTTTATCAAAATATTTATTATTGAATATTTACTAATTGAATTTAAATTATAAATTGTATTTTTAATAATTTTTTAAATATTATTAATTTTTTATTAAATTCTACAAATATATGGGTTTGACTTTTTTATTAAAATTTTAATTGAATCGTTTATATTAAAAAATTTCACAAAATTTTCCTAAAAATCTTTGTCTAGGTTTTTTTCTCGTGCTTCTACCTTATGATAATTTACTTAAAAAGTGTTTAATATAAGGTGATTCGTCTAAAAAATTATAGTGGTTTGTGCTCAAAAATTACATCACTTCATTTGATAATAATTTAAAAATATTTTTTGACAATAAACATAAATCATTAAGGTCATAAATTATTGCTTTGGGAGTAATTTGATTCTCATCCTAGAAGATGAAAAAACTTTATCATCGTGAAAAAAAATAATTTTTAATATTATTTTTTGATAAAGTTACTCTCATAAAAAATATAATTAACATTATGCTAATAAGTTAACCACTAAAATTTAAAAAAAATAATTTTTAATCACTTATTCTAAAAATATTTTATAATATAAATTTATATTAAATAAAAAAGATAATAAAATTATTTAATAAATTTTTTTAAAAAATTATTTTTATCAAAATTGATTTATACTTTTTAATTTTTTATAAAATATTGTTTAATTATTTTATAAATTGTTGATTAAATAAGTAATAAATATTTCTTTTTTTCCCTTAATTTGAAGATTGACAAATTTGAATTTGTTTTATTGTTTTTTTCAATAAGAAGATGTACACAGTCGCCTAGCAAAAATCTTATTTAATGGAGATTTAATTTAAATATATTAAATTATGAAAAATAATAATAACAATAATAAAAAAAACTAAAATTTTTATATTCAATCATAAATATTAAAAAATTTATAATTATTTTTAATACTTTTTTTATTTTAAGAACATTGCATAATAATTTTGTTATCAATTTTAATTTATGTTTGTAATTTGAAAAAAATATGAAAATCTATTATGTGGAAAATAAGTCAAAGTGAATTTTAATTACTTTAAGAATTTTTTTTCAATAAAAACCCCAAAAAAAAGTAAAATGAAATTTTAAATATTTTAATAATTTTATAATGAGACTCAAAAAAATAAATTTTAAGAAACCTATTTAAGCAGAGCTCAAACTCTCTAGTGCCTGTAATAAACTTAAAATATTTTTTCAGTACGGCTCAAACCATTGTTCATCCTACTAATCTACTTCCTTGAATGAACAATGTCACTAAATCTAAATGTCAAGACCATATAAATTATGCATTAGAATTTATTTTGCACGGTCTTCAAGGTTTTGCTGCAGATTTTTTTTTTCTTTTTAGAGAAAAAGAGCTTAAAATAATTTCAAGTGACTAATTGTTTAAAATTATTCTTTGATTTAAAAATAAATGATATAAATCACACAAACAAACTTAATTAAGTTGCACATTACATTATATATCTGGTAATTTATACAGGTTCAAAACAAATTGAATAAAAAAATCAAAATTTAAAATTTACTAAATTTTGTCACATATTAAAAACTAATTCACATTTATTTTAGGTGAAGACATTAATTTGTCTACAAAAGAATATAACATTAAAACATCCAAACTTATCAATGGTCGACATATTTTAAAAGAAAAAACATTTACCTATTATCTTAATTGGATAATAAGAGAAAAAAATGGGAAACATTTGAAGGAATATTTCCCTCACGGGCAAAAAGCTCCAATAAAGTCCTGCCAAAATATCTAGCCTTTTCTGAAAAGTCTTCCATGACCCATTTGATCAATACATTAATTTAATTTTTTTTTTCAGTCACTCTCTTAGTCGCTTATTAGTTGTTCATTTACAAAAATCCAGTTTGTCAAATGGTGTTTGGCCTTAATACATTAACTTTCAAGTTGTATATGAAAAAAAGAAACGTGAAATTGTAGCAAATTGACCCCGAAAAAAAAAAAACGGAGAAAAACAATAGAGGAAGGAGAAAGGAAAGAGAATGTTGTTTCAAGATTTAATTGAAATACAGTATTGACTCTTGGCTTCACCGTCCAGGAGTTAACTTTCAAGTTTTCTTGATCCGTGATCCCTTTCTTCATATCTATCTCTCTGTTTGTCTGTTGTTTTCCCCTGCGATGGAGAATACAAGCAAACGAAGTACCTTTTGCCTTCAAAGCCTGTTATTTCTCTTTCTTCCATGCCTCTTTTTCTTAATTCAGTACCTTGCTGTCCCTGTTACAGGAGACTCACTGGTAACCCCTTACAACCCCATAGAAAACATCACTATTGACTGTGGTTCTTCCACCGATGACCGATCTCATGATAATCGCCTTTGGATCGGAGATGTCAATGGAAAATTCACCCCCATAGAGCAACAAAACAATAATAATAAATCATCAGTGTCTTTAACAGCAACTCAACTACCGCCCTCCTCAGTTGATACCGTTCCGTACCACACAGCTCGTCTTTCTTACTCAGAATTCACCTATTCAATTCCCCTCACCGCTGGCCAAAAGTTTATTCGCTTGTACTTCTATCCAACTTCATATCCAGGATTTGTCGACCCTTTTAATAAAGCTTTCTTCTCTGTTAAAGCAGGTCCCTTTACCCTTCTCAGGAATTTCAGTGCTTTGCTTCATGCTGGAGGCAAAATTACTCTCATCAAAGAATTTTGTGTAAACATTGATAACGGCCAAAGGCTAAACTTAACCTTCACTCCAAGTCCAGATATCTCTGATTCTTATGCTTTCATCAACGGTATTGAAGTCGTTTCCATGCCAACCAATCTGTATTACAAACAAGCAAGTGATGCTGGGATTTTTTTTCTAGGCCAGGGAAGCTTGTACACCCTAGGAAACAACTCCGCCCTTGAGATGGTGTATCGAGTCAACGTTGGTGGGAGACATATCTCTCCAGGAGATGACACTGGGATGTTCCGTAGCTGGTTAGAGGACAAAGACTATTTGACAATCGCGAAACCAAGTGCTCTTCCTGTTAATAGCAGTATTAATCTGACCTTCAGAAATATACAATCGTTCTCTGCTCCAAGGGAGGTTTATGTAACTGCCAGAACCATGGGAACGAACAAGACGGAGAATGAGAACTACAATCTGACATGGGATTTTCTTGTTGATTCTGGGTTCAATTACTTTGTAAGGTTACATTTTTGTGAGTTTCAGGGAGAGATAACAAAACAAGGTGATAGAGTCTTTGAGATCTTCTTGGCTAATTTAACTGCAGAAACTCAAGCTGATGTTATTGTCTTGAGTGGTGGAAATGGGCTTCCAGTATATAGGGATTTTGTAGTGGCAATAGGAACGAAAGGAAAAGTAAAGCAACAAAGTCTCTCGATTGCTTTGCATCCTTCGCCGGGATGGAGAACTCTTTATTCTGATGCAATCTTGAATGGGCTAGAAATCTTCAAATTAAGCAATAGTTTTGATCTTACCGGACCTAATCCTGATCCAGTCCTCATAAATTCACCAGGAAATTCACCACCAAGCTTAACGAAGCCCAAGAACACCAACAATACAACATTAGGTATTGTGGTAGGTGTAATAGCGGGCTTTGTTGTTTTCTCTCTTCTTTGTTTCTTCATTTTCCGGCGAAAGAAGGGAGTCAAAGATTCAGGTTCCAGTGAGGGAGTTTCATGGTGGACCCAATTTTCCTCTACAACAAAATCCAACAAGTCAACCAAGTCTCGTGGCTCATCTCTGCCCTCCGATCTTTGTCGCTACTTTTCACTGGCCGAGATCAAAGGCGCAACCGACAACTTCGACAGTGTTTTCATTATTGGTGTTGGAGGTTTTGGTAACGTGTACAAAGGATTCATTGATGGCGGGGCTACCCAAGTTGCAATCAAACGGTTGAATCCTGAGTCTCAACAAGGGGCTCATGAATTCAAGACCGAGATCGAGATGCTCTCCCAGCTACGCCACCTCCATTTGGTCTCATTGATTGGCTATTGCAACGATGGCGGTGAGATGATTCTTGTGTACGATTATATGGCCCATGGAACACTTCGTGATCATCTATACAACACTGAAAATCCTCCTCTTCCGTGGAAACAACGGCTAGAGATTTGTATTGGTGCCGCGCGCGGATTGCATTATCTTCATTCAGGTGCAAAATACACAATCATTCATCGAGATGTGAAGACAACAAATATCTTGTTGGATGAGAAGTGGGTTGCTAAGGTTTCGGATTTTGGGTTGTCTAGAGTGGGCCCCACGGACATGTCCAAAGCCCATGTTAGCACAGTAGTGAAAGGCAGCTTCGGATACTTGGATCCAGAGTACTATCGTCGTCAACAATTGACAGAAAAATCTGATGTATATTCATTCGGTGTGGTCCTCTGTGAAATATTATGTGCTAGGCCACCAATTAGTCGCACGGTCGAGATGGAACAGGCAAGCTTAGCAGCATGGGCACAACAATGCCATCGAAACGGAACTCTGTACAAAATCATTGATCCATTTTTGAGAGGTAAGATTGCGCCTGAGTGTTTGAAAAAATTCACAGTAGTGGCTATGAGTTGTTTGCTTGATGAAGGAATCGAAAGGCCATCGATGGCCGATATTATGTGGAGCCTAGAGTTCGCACTACAATTGCAAGAAAGTGGTGAGGAGGAGCTTAAGCCTAATGGTGGGGCGGGCATTGAAGAAGACATCGATGTGGAGAGCCCCTTTAAAAACTATGGATTGGAAGATGACAGTGGGGAAGTGTTCAGTAGCATTGGTGATCATATCATGAATTCCAAGACCACTAGTGCTTTCAGCATAACAACAAGTGATGAACAAAGTTTTGTTAGCAAGGATTCTGACAGAATCTTGTCTAAGGCAGTGTTTTCCGAGAATAGAAATCCGCAAGGACGATGATCAAAACTTGATGCATGCTTGCATATAGAATGGTATCTTGGAGTGTCCTGCTTCATTTGAGATAGATCTATTAGTACTTTTATTTTAATTGAAGAAAAATTTGTATGCATTGTAGCATCATTAATATTAGATTTCAAGGTAGGTTGACGTACCTCATCTATATTTAATATTTTATGAGCTGGTTGCATAATTTAAGAATGCTTTTAATAATTGTTGCAAGCGACAGATCCAGAATTTATATTACGAGGGTAAATTGTTAAATAATATTTATTTACAAGAATTATTGTAATTTTAAATATATTGATATAAAGTCAAATATTTTTAAAAATAGTCAAATGTTTCTAAAAATATAAAATATTAAAATATTTGTATAAAAATTAAAAAGTATAAAAATTCAATTTTATATAAAAAATTTTTCTTCATAATTCTTTTAACATTTTTCATATATAGTTGTTTTACACATACTTTTTATCTAAAGCAAAAGGATGTTATTCAAGTTTACTTTTGGGATGGTGTAATTAAATAAATTTATTGTGCCTAAATAAAAATATGTCACGTAACTTCCAAAAATAAAAATGAATTTGATATCTTAAAAAAATATATTGAATCTTTATATTATGCTTTCAAAATTAATCTAAATCTAAAAACTTAAATAAAAAATTTAAATTTTCAAATAAGCTTACTTGACTACACTAAAATAAAAGAAAGTAAAAAAAAAATGTTTATTTTAGTTTTTTTTAGTAAACATCTTATTTTGATATTTACACTAAATTAATTTAGATCTCATTTTCCACAATTTTCTCTTTTTTTTACCTAATTGTTCGATTCCTTTCAAATAGTTAATTTTCTTTCACCCATTAAAATTTTTTTTAGAATCTTCTTAACTTTTTGAAAATTTTTTTTTAGATTTAATACCAACAAAAATAAAAAAAGTTATTATATTAACTACCAATAATAATAATAATTTTATATTTACATTATGAACTATTGTTTTACTTAATTATCTTTTTTATTTTGTTAACATAGTTTTATACCTTTCAATATTATAAAAGGCCTATACTTAAATTTTTTTTTTTTTTACAATTTTGTGGGGGGAAAAAACAAATTTTAAAAAATTTTGGATTTGTTTTGAATAATTCTACTTATTTTTTAGATTTTAGTGGGGGAATCATTAAATTTTTTGGTGACTTACTAATAACAAATTTTGTTTGTCAAGATTCTAGATGGGGTAGTTGCCTTGAACTAAAGTTTCGTCCGACCTGTATAAAATATATATAATTAAATTATTATAATTATGTAATATATACGTGAATTATTTTAATATTTTTATTTTTTTCAAAAAGCAATTTTTTATTGGATAAATTTTTTAAATCAATTTAAATTTCAGGTTGAACTTTAGACCACAAATTTAAAGCTCAAGCTTTGACTTATCCGATCTGAATAAAATATATAATTTTATATTATATATGTAAATTTTTATTTTAATATTTTATTCAAATTTTTTATTTCTTAAAATTCTTATTATATAGATTAAATTTTAACGGATAGATTTAAATAATTTATAGTTTGAGTAAGACAAAAAAAATTTTAAAATCTAAAATATATAAATTATTAATACTATGAAGTTTTAAAATCCCTACCCTACCGATGAGCACCCATGCAACTAAAATTTCAACATTGTGACCACCTTTAGACCTTTTAGATGTTTCACGACAACTTGCTTTTTGATCCATTTGTTATATAACTTTTTTTTTTTTTTGTAGAACTTGTACGCTCAGCAAGTTTTAATTTTAATAAAAAATAAGGACCCCTAAAAGATCAGCATTGAATCTTTAATTAATTAGCTTTTTTTATCAAAATTAATTAGCTTTTAAACCGAAAGAGGATGAAAATTCTGTATATCTGTGCCTGACAAATCAGTCAAAAGAATCACCACATAAAAATTAATTATATATTCCAGAGTCGGAAACGATAATAATTTTCTATGATAGATAATGACACATTGATACTTCGAAACCGATCACGGTCGAACATCTAAGATTTAACTTGAACTAGTGAGGAAAAAAAGAGAAACAACAAAAAAAGTACTTACTAGGGAAAAGGAGGGGGCCAAGGGGGAAGATTTTATACCCAGTAAGCCACTGGATATTGGCAAATCAACTACTCATTTGCGTTGTTGGTGGCAGCCACGATTGAACGTACTCCCTTTACAATTTTCAGATCTTTTAACATCTTTATTACCCGGTGGAGTGCACAAGTAGCCGAACTTATCACGATCACAAGCTGCATTACCAGGATCGAGGGTGTTGGTAGAAACTCTACCTCTCTGCTGCAGCCTTCTTCTTGTTTCAAGAGCCATTTGGCTTGTTTCCAGCTCCATTAAGAACTCGAATCCTAAGTCGTGCTGATCATGATGGGCGAAGCATTCAGTGGATGAGCCGTTGCAATGGAAGAAGCTGAGGCTGTTGCTTTCTTGTGAACTGATTGAAGCATGGCTTGTACATGATGGAATCATTGTCATCATCGTCAAAATCAGAAGAATTGTAAAATATAAACCTGTGGTTTTAAGATCTCCCATGTTCTTCTTCTTTTCTGCCAAAGCAAAATTATCTTAACTTGGCATGTTCAATTACTATTTAGAAGTGGCTGATTAGGTGGCTATAATAAAGAGGTATGTACCAAGTGGATTGAGTGATTGATTTTCTGCCATAGATGGAATAAAGTTGTAGGCCCCATAATGGAGCACATCGCATGTGCTTGATTTAATGATCGTCCGCAAGTTTTTTGTTTTCTTCTTCCCCTTTTTAATTTTTTCTCGTGTTGTACCGCATGTACTGGGATACAGCTTGAGCCATCATGTTTCGCAGAAGTTTTGCAGGAAGTTTTTTTAAGTAAAATTTATGAAAATTTAATTAAAAATTATTAAATGAAAATTAAAATTAAAAATTAAAATTATAGGTTGAAAGATTTTTTTATATAAATTAAGTGTGTAAATTTTTAAAAAATAAAATTTAATATATTTTTAGATAATTATTTTTAATAAAAATTTTGTCAAAATATTTATTATTGAATAAGTACTAATTGAATTTGAATTATAAATAATATTTTTAATATTTTTTTAAAAAATATTATTGATTTTTTCATTAAATTCTATTAATATGCTAGTTTGGCTTTTCTTATTAAAATTTTAATTGAATTGTTTATATTTAAAAATTTCACAAAATTTTCCTAAAAGCTTTATGTAGGTTTTTTCCTCACACTGTTACCTTGTGATAATTTACTTAGAAAGTGTTTAGTATGATATAATTTGTTTAAAAATTATAATGATTTGTACTCATTAATTACATCACCTTATTTGATAACAATTTAAAAATTTTTATAACAATAAACTTAAATCATTAGGGTGATAAATTATTTTCTTGAGAGTGACCTGACTCTAAACCTAAAGGATGAAAAAACTTTATCATCACGAGAAAATAATTTTTAATATTATTTTCTAACAAATTTACCCTCATGAAAAATATAGTTAATATTAACCCAATAGATTGACCATTAAAAATTTTAAAAAACTAGTTTTTTAATCATTTATTCTAAAAATGTTTTATGTTAAAAATTTATATTAATTAAAAAAAGATAATAAAATTTTTTAATAAATTTTTTAGGAATTATTTTTATCAAAATTGATTTATACTTTTTAGTTTTTTTATAAAATAATGTTTAACTATTTTATAAATTATTGATTAAATAAGTATTAAATATTTCACTTTTTTTAAGGTTATTTTGGATATTTTGTACTATATAATTTATTTTTTTATATAATACCAAAAATAATAATTAAAAAACACCATAGATTTATAATATTGCATCAAAAATTATAATTTAAAATCATTTATAAGCAACTCACTTTGGTGATCTTATCACCATAGTAATTAAATCACTGTGGTGGTCTTTAAAATTATACCAAATATTACCTTAAACAAAAGTTTCAACTTTATTTTCTACAATATCTCATATTTTCTTGAATTAAATAGATTTTTAAATGTACTTTTAATATATTATTATTTGAGTTACTATTTGATATATTATTAGTATACATTTTTAATTTAATAGGATTAAAAGATTTACACATATCTCATTTTTATTTTTAATTAATTTTTATTTTTACTTTTAATATATCATTTTCTTAATCTTACTTGTGAAGCCAAAAAAATTCCATTGATAGTGGATAGAATAGTTTATTTTATTGTTTATAGCTATTTTTATGTTAAATATATATATCTGGCAATTAATTTGATTATAATTTTTAATGTATAGGAAGAAGATATTAATCTTAATATTAGCAGAACTCAATTCTTAATTATTACTCTAACAAAAAGGGATTAAAAGAAATAGACGACACCGAAGAATTTTGTTAATTAGTGTCCTAAGAATAATCTCTTTTTTTTCAATACATAAGGATATTCTATTTAAAATCAATATATTAGATAATTTATTTGATTAATGCATTAAAATTCATAATATTAACTACGTTCTTCTACAATTGATTTCAAAAATACTCCTACAAATAGTATCTTATTTCAAAATATTTCAATAATGATATTGTAACAAATTGATGGGAACAATGATGTACATATATGATCACTCTTTTTTTTTTTTTTGGGTTAAGAATAATATCGTTATCACTAGCTAGGATTAGAAGTCTATATTCTTTACTTGTTTTAACGGAATAATGTAGCAATAAATTAATTAAATCTAATATTTTCAACTTAGTAGTTTTTCTATCAAATTTATAAAACTTAAAAGGAAAGGATAGAAAAAGTATTAGATAAACAAACTCTACCATTTCACGGAGAATTACTTGGTCGTCAATTTTATTTAAAGGTTAAATATATTTAAATAAAAAAGGTTAAATACATTTAATGAGTAAAAACTCTTAGTGAATAAAATTCTTCATGACTAGGAAATAGTTAGGTTTAACCTTTAAGATTAACAAGGTCACATCCCGCTGATGCTGCGGGTACACTTATTTTTTTTTAAATTATTTTAGCAAATTGGAATGTAGGAATACAGATTGAAGTATAAAAAACAAATTGTGATTTCTCATACATTGGGAGGCTTGGCATATGGAAACACATGTATAAGGGATTGAAAGATAAATAACAACATTGGTATTTTGTGCATTTGCATGTCAGAACAAGTCAAAGCAATTTACAAACAACAAACCATAAATTCTATTGTTTCATAACATTGATAACTTGCACGTTAGGTTTAAATTAACATGTCATACAATCATGAAAAAACATTATTGCATAAAACAATCTTAGAATATCAATCAATATCCTTTTATTTGTTAGCTTTTAGCAAACATGCCAAAAAAATTAAAGAAATGCTCACCCCACAGTAGTAGTAGCAGGAACTGATAGAAATGGAAGCTGAACAGTTAATTCGAAGGTAAAATCAATAGTATTTCGGAAAGGAAAACATGGATCCTGATAAACTTAAATAACAGATTTATCAGCAAGGCAATCATTATGTTAATGAATAAAAAATATAAATATGTATTTTTTAAATATAGCAACGGGAAGTATGAGATACATACAGTAAAGTTTCACTAGCATTGAGCCAAAAAATCCTGCAGCAATTCTCCATAGTCCTCAACAGCAGAAGGGTTATGCAATATGCTAGCCATCATGTTTTCTGAGTAAATCTTAATCTAAAATCTTAGTACCGGAGTTAGACCTGCAACTGCAAGGGTTTTCAGTCTAAGATAACATGAATGAGCATCGGCTTGCTGTATCTTTTATACTAAATTCGAAATCTAAACCAAGTATATTTAGAGCATTATATCTATGAGAAGGAATTCTCAATAAAGAAAAAGTTTCCAATTATATGTATATATGTGTATGCATATCAATCTTCAAAAATTGCTGCCAAGGAACATAAGCCATTACTGAAAAATCAACTGCAGGTGACAATATGTGCAATTTCTTGCCAAGACTTCCTACACAACAACAGTGAAGTTCTATAAACTTGCAGACGATATCAAGAATAGTATTTTGAGCATTTCTTCCCATTATCAAGGGCATAATTAAATCATGAGAATAAGAAAAAGGAACCAATGTCACAGTATATGCATCAATATGATATCAAATCATGAGGCAATAGAAGTATAGAAATACTATTTAACGATAAGTTGGTCCTGAAATGGAAACATACACTTTGTTATGTAAATGATTCCAAGAAGTTCGAAAATACCTCAATTTTTCCACTTCAAATGTAAAAAAACTTTCATGCGCCAAAGTTTCTGATCCTAATCTTTCTCACATCATTCTTCAGCCTGAAACAGAGGATGGTCAAACAGTAAGAAGATATACCTTGAGCTACTAAAGTCTAAAACATCATGAGCCTTCCATCAGAATAGAAAAGTTTTAAAAAACTCCTGTCCCATTAATTCATTCTTTCGACTGTTTCGAAACCATACAATAAATTTTCATTTCACAGAACAATTCATAACAATCAAATTCAGGTATAATGTCCATTATCAAAGCTAATGACAACAGTGTTCATACTTGATTACTTGAATGCCAATAGACCAAGGTTGATTGTTGAAACTTTTAATTGCCATAGAACCTTTTGCACTTGGCCTATAAACAATACACAAATCTAGTCTAACATAAACCTTCTAACATGGCACAATTATCTTATAGGATTGAAAGGCTCCAATTGTGGCTGAGATCGAAGAAAAGGGAAGATTTTTTTGGGGTAATTTTCTTAACAGGTTAGAAGCAATTTAGATTGTGAAATTTTTTTAAAAGAATCTGTAAAACAGACATTTGACGTTCGGTTAGAACTTAGAAAAGGTTTAAATTTCAAACATTAAATGCAAAGAAATTTTAATAGAAATAATAAAACACAATACATGTTGGCTTCTAGAAATAAAGGTAGCCAATAGGATTTCAAAGTACAGACACGGTGGTAAAAAAAAAAGGGTTGAGGCATGCTGCCAAATGTCACAATTTCAAAGTTATGCGGATGAAAATAATATGTAGATAGATGAAAGAGATATAATCGCTATGTCATCTCCACGTGGGGGATAGTCTTGTAGCTAAAGATGTCAGGAGGAGTTGGGAGAAAACATATATTACACGAGATAAAAGAGTGTTTTATATACTTAGGCACTAAAGAGCATGGAAATTTTGTTTGTTTCTAGGCCTGGAATTAGAGTTTGATTTTTTTTTTTTTGTGTTTTATATTTTTTGTAATTTTTATGTTTATAATAAAATTGTTTTCATACATTAATATAGGTAATTAAAATTAAATTATATTAAATATTATCTCTTATATGTAATTGATTTATTTTAATTAATATCGATGTGAAATGTGTTTCTACTTGAAAATCTTAACAAGTTTTTAATGCTTTGGCATATAAAGAGCACTAAGTAGTAGGAATGACACATTTAAGAATTTCTTTTTAAGAGTGTTCATTTCATAATATATATATATATATACACATATATAATTTAAAACAAAAATTTGAAATAATATATTATTATATTATTACAATTATCCACTATGAGTTTTCGTATCTCAAAAAAAATGCTAATACAATTATCCACTATAACTGTATTAATGCTAATACTATCAACTACATCTTTCTCAAAATATTTAATTAAATAATAATTCAACCAAAAATCAGAATTTTTATTTGAAAAGATTTGTCAATTCTGTTGACAAAAAGAATTTTTAGAGAAAAATTTTGAGTGTCTACGAAAAAATTTTCCTTCAATTTTTTTCTTTTTCAATTTTTAGGGGTGTCCTAATCTAAGCTAGAGATCCGCCCGTTCATTGGCATGCTAAGTTGCAATGGTCAAGGAGGAAGCTTAGAGGGAACGCTCTAATATCAGTCAGTTTTAGATTCGCTAGCAAATGCTTACATTTACTCTTTTTGGAAGTACAGTAACACTAGGCATATGGGACGAGCACTGAGCAACAAATTTGTGTTCCATCGTGAATATTGTTAGATTTAGACTTGCTGGTTTTCAAAACATTATTATTGAACCTGTGAATTGCGAACTTTGTTCCGTTTGGGGCCTGCTTGCCTCTATGTTTGAAAAGTTATTTGCTGCTGTTTGCAGCTTGGTTTTGGACTGTAGCAGCTATGGCTGCTTCTTCGATAAATAAACAACTTATCCAAAATAATAATAATAATAATGCCTAATCTAAAATTAAAAAAAAAAAAAAAAAAGTGCAACTGTTGTTTAGAATATCTGCCAAAGACTTTGAAAGTATTTCAATCCTAGCTAGCTCGTCTCACACGCTTCAGTTTAGGTGATGTGTAATATTCAAAGTTGGTCCAACATTTAAATTTTGTTTTTGAATTCTACATATGATTTTTCTTTTTCTCTCATTACCAGGCTCAACATTTTCCATGCAGCTTCCTTTGATGCTAACCCCCACGTAAGGCCAATTATTAATCAGTCAATGGGAATCGTATATACTCTCTGGTTTGACTTCTAACTACAAGATCTAATTTCTCATCTTCAGGCTTTCCGGATCAAAACGCCCTGCTTCTTTCTTTCTCTTTTGTTTCTCTTCATCATGCTGAATAGAAGCAATACAAGTTTTAGTTTGCAAAGCCTGTTACTTCTCCAACTTTCAAATCTCTGTGTCTTCATTATAGGGGAGGCAGTGCCTCCTTATATCCATATTGAAAGCATCTCAATTAACTGCGGCTCCTTCTCTGACTCCATAGCTTTGGATGGCCGCTTGTGGAGTGGGGAAAGCAATTCTAAATTCCTCGCCGTACATTCACAAAACAAACTATCCGTGTTTTTGAGTGCCTCCATTGGCGATTTACCCTACATCACTAGCCGCCTTTCTTACTCCGAATTCACCTACATGGTTCCCCTTACTAGTGGGCAAAAGTTCATTCGCTTGCACTTTCATCTAAATTCATATCCGGGTTTTAATCTGTCCAAGGCTTTCTTCTCTGTTAAGGCAGGTCCATTTACACTTCTTAGGAACTTCAGTGCTTTACTTCATGCTCAAGGCAAGGAAACTCTTGTTAAAGAATTCTGCGTTAGTGTCAAAGATGGTCAGAGCCTAAACATAACATTCACTCCAAGCTCTGCTATCACAGAAGCATATGCTTTCATAAACGGGATTGAAATTGTGTCTATGCCCACCAATCTATACTACAGACCTGCCAATGATGAAGGTGTCAGCTTTCTTGGCCAGTCTAACTTATACCGGTTTGGAAACGACACTGCCCTTGAGATGATGCACCGGATCAGAGTTGGTGGAAGTAAAATCCCGCCCGCAGAAGACACTGGCATGTACAGTGCCTGGTCAGGGGACCTAGACTACCTGACAGTTGCGAAGCCAAGTGCTCTTCCGGTTAACAGCAGTATGAATCTCAAATTCAGCGTTGTGCCATCATTCTCTGCTCCAGATACCATCTATGAAACTGCTAGAACAATGGGGATAAACAGGACTATGAATGAGCACTACAATCTAACTTGGCAGTTTCCTGTTGACTCTGACTTTGATTACTTTGTGAGGTTGCATTTTTGTGAGTTCCAGCAGGAGATAATAAAAGCAGGTGATAGAGTCTTCGTGATTGTCGTAGCCAATCTAACAGCAGAAACGGAAGCAGACGTTATATTGTGGAGTGGCGGAAATGGGATTCAAACGTATAAAGATTACGCAGTGGCAATAATGAATGGAGGAAATCAAAAGAAACAAAATCTCTCAATTAAGCTACACCCTGCCCCAGCATGGAGGACTCTCTATTCGGATGCAATCCTGAATGGAGTTGAAATTTTCAAATTGAGCAAGAGTGGTGATCTCTCCGGACCTAACCCTGATGCAATACCCAATCTTCTCGAACCTATGAAGCCGCCGATTGAGCAATCAGGAAAGAAGGGGACAATAATTGTCACTGTTGTAGGTCTAATTTCTAGCTTTGCTGCAATCTCTCTTCTATTTTTCTTGATTTTAAGGATACGTTCCAGTAAATTTGCCAACAACAGTAACCGTGCTCTACCTTCTGATATCTGTCGCCACTTCTCACTAAGGGAGATAAAAGCAGCTACCAACAACTTTGATAAGAATTTCATCATTGGAAGAGGAGGATTAGGCGACGTGTACAAAGGATTCATTAATGCTGGCTCCACCCCCGTTGCAATCAAACGTTTGAATCCAGGTTCACAACAAGGGGTGCTTGAATTTAGGACCGAAATCGAGATGCTTTCTCAACTTCGGCACCAAAATTTAGTTTCTCTAATGGGCTATTGCAAAGACAATAACGAAATGATCCTGGTGTATGACTACATGGTTCATGGAACCTTGAGAGATCACCCCTACAACACGAAAAATCCCCCATTACAATGGGAAAAAAGACTCAAAATGTGTATTGGTGCTGCACATGGGCTACATTATCTTCACAGAGGTCCCAACCACACCATCATTCACAGGGACGTGAAGACCACAAATATTTTGTTAAGTGAGAAATGGGTGGCCAAAGTATCTGATTTTGGATTGTCTAAAATAAACGAACTGTCCAACACGCATATCAGCACTGCTGTCAAGGGCAGCTTTGGCTACTTGGATCCTGAATACGTCCGTCTTCAACAACTGACAGAGAAATCGGATGTGTACTCTTTTGGCGTGGTGTTGTGTGAAGTATTATGTGCTAGAGCACCAATAGATCGAACTGTGGATCATATGCAAATAAGTTTAGCAGAGTGGGCACAACATTGCTACAACAATGGAACCCTTGATCAAATAATAGATCCTTATTTACAGGGTAAGATCAGCCTTCCAAGTCTGTTAAAATTTGGTGAGGTAGCTATAAGTTGTTTGGCTTCCGAGGGGATTAAAAGGCCGGCTATGAGTGAAGTGGTGTGCGGGCTTGAGCTTGCAATGCAGCTGCAGGAGAGTGGAATTAATGGAAACGATGAGAATCATGTAAATGACTCAACAGCCATTGATTATCATGTGTTGTTTACTAGTGGTAGTGGATCATTGAATGTTGGTCGCTAGAATAGATGCTTTAATTTTTTTGCCATTGTAATCTTAATTCCAGCCTTTTATGAACACTAATAATAACTGAAATGCAGATAATATTGAAGTTTAATATTATTTTTGTTGGTGCAAAGATGTTATAATCTAAAACAAAAGAAAGAGTTGTAAATATTAATTTTAAATATATTTTTTATAAATTTTTAAAAGTAATTACATAAATTAAATGAGTTAAATTGTGAACTAATAGTTTACTTTTATTACTTATTATTGAATAGATTTTTATTTAATTTTTGAATGCATCTTAAGACGTACCTTTCACTAAAAAAAATTAAAAAAACTTACCACAGATTGCATCAGAGATATTCTCCTTCTATATTCCCTATACCTTAAACTTTATCTTTAAGATTTAAATTTTAATTTTAAGTGTCTCAATAAAAATGAATTTGCTCGATAAATCATTAAAACATATATAACTTCAAATATTTTCAAAAAAATTTAAAATTTTATTATTTTTGCTAAATATCTATTACCATATTTTTCTCACCATTCGATAATTCTTGTATTTTATTTTTTGTATAGATATAATTTATAGTTGAATCTTTTCATATTATTAATTTATGCGTCAAATTATGTTAATTAACTTGCCACTTGATTTTTAAAAAACATTATTTGAATATTTTTAACCAAGAACTTCATAAATTTCTTTCAAGGAACTAAGCTTAAAGTATTGTCATGCAAACTTAACTAATATATATTGACAAGATAGGATATAATTTTCTTAAAGGAGAAAAAAAAGCCGAAAAATCGAGTTGTTTTTCGCAGAATATATATCAGTTAAAGACTTTTCCAAGTCTCCGTAGTCGACGTCCGTGGACGAGTCTTACAGAAAAGTCATAATGGGGCCCCATGGAAAATTTTCTTTGGAAAATGATACGGTTTGCTGTGGGCTCAACACTAGTGTCATATCCCCCCACTAAAAGTTAGTTTTTAATATTAAAATATTAATTGTTATTCTATCAAAGCACATTTCTTTTTTTTTTCTTTTTTCCTTTTTTAATCTTGATGAGTAAAAGTTTTTCTTATCAATATTTTTATGCAATTTTAATTTTTGTAATGTAACAAGAATATTTTCAACGAATATAATTTTTATTTATATGTATAAAAAAGAATATTATGACATAAATTAAATACTTATTGAAATTGAATCATAACTTAATTTAATTGATTTAAGTAATATTCTTAGAAAAAATAACATTTAACAATGTAAAATTTAAATATCTAACATCTACAAATTTTTTTTATTTTTAAATTGCAAACATTTTTGTAAAAAACTAATTATTGAAACCTCACTTTACTTTTACAATTCGATGATTATACTTCTTAATATATATATATATGTATATATGACATACTATTGCAAAATATATGTCATTTATCTCATAATTTTGAATATTTAAGCAAATCGAAGAAAAACTAAAGTAATGTTAATGCATCCAATCATAAATTTAGTTCAGTGATTAGTATACATATGATTTCTTCCTAAAAATAAAGTTTGATTTTTTTTATTTAAAAGAAAAAAACTTATATTGGTGTTTTTAAAATGCAAATATATAAAATTACAAATATAACAAAAAAAAAAAGCAAGAAAAAAAGTGTGCCGTATTTTACTTCATCATGTAAGAGGCAAAAATGTCCAACAATCCAACACAGCCGTCGCAATTTATTATATAAAATCTCCATTTGTATAAATGGTTTGGGCATGAAAGCCTTTGGAAAATAAAATCTTCATTTTATTTTTTTATTTCAATTTGTTAGATAAAATATCCTAAGAAAATTATGAATTAGCTAGTTATTTAAATTGCAATTGGGTGATATTATTGCTACAGTTTAAAAAAGTGTCTGCAATCTATCTATTGTGTTCCTAAAAATTATTTTAAGATGATTACTGTTTCATTCATAATGTCCCATACCAAAACATCGTCGTTAACTCTTTCTTATATAATCTTGATTAGTTTTTCTAAAAAATAATAATTCATTAAAATTAAAGTAAAATACAATTTATTTAGGAGCATAGCTTCTTTCTTATTTCAATTTAGAAAAAAATAATTCAGCAGGTTGGCAATAAGGATATCAACTGCAATCGACAACAGGAAGCCAATGTTCAATTATCAGTGCTTCTATGTATATGTATATGTAGGCATATACATGCTTATTTTGCTGCTTAAACATTCACTGATTCACAATAAACCAAAAGGGTTAATTTTATGAATGGCTATTAAATTATAATAAAATATTTAATATGATATTTGAATTTTAAAAATTTTTAATATGATACTTGAACTATAATTTATTAATTAATATGAAACTTGAAAAATTTTTACTTATTATATGTCATTATTTGAAGTTAGTTATATTAGAGGTAAATATCACATTAATTAACATATTTATAATTCATATATCATATTAGATATTTTTGAAATTTAATTATCACATTAAATATTTTACTATAATTTTAATATCATTCATTATAGTAACCCAAATCAAAACCAAGGAAACTTGATAATTAAAGCTAATTCTTATGAAACTACACAATGATAAGTTCCGGTGACCACCAATATGCCCCCTTGTGCTTATAAAGGTTAATTTAATATTATTGTTGGAAGTCGTTTTCTTCTTATAAAGTTTAATTTAATATTGTTGTCGGTGTTAGGAAAATGGGGTCCAATCCCATATAAGTGGTTTTGGACCAAGTAAAGGCCATGGGCCTTGATCTTTTATTTTACACAGAGCCCTAGCTACTTAATAAAAAAGAGGTGGGATTGTTTAAGGTGTGTGTCGACAACCAAGCAGAAAAAGAAGAAAAGTCAGGAAAAGCAGAGAGAGAAAAAGGAGAATGGAGAGTTGGTTAAACGGAAGTCGATCCGTGGTCCGATTGAGTTGGAACCTTGTCAGGAGGTTTTTACTTGGTCCAAAACCACTTACATGGGACTGGACCTCATTTTCCTAACAATCTCCCCCTCCAGTCCCATTAGAAGGAGATTCATCACCATAGCAATTTCATTTGGAACTTACCTTGGCCAGGGAACTCATTTCGGCCAAGTTACTGCAAAGCTCAAGCTTTTCCCTAGGAAGTATCTTAGTTAACATATCTGCCACATTTTTATCAGTATGGACTTTCTTCAATAGCATCTGCTGTTCTTCAATCACTGAACGTAACCAATGATATCTAACATCAATGTGCTTTGTTCTAGCATGGTACATAGTATTCTTACTCAAATCTAAAGCACTCTGGCTATCACAAAATACCACATACTTTTTTTGATTCAACCCCAATTCAAAAAGAAAACGTTTCATCCAAAGCATTTCTTTACATGCTTCAGTTGCTGCAATATACTCAGCTTCTGTAGTTGACAAAGCAACACACTTCTGCAACTTAGACTACCAAGATACAGCTCCTCCTGCAAAAGTGAACAAATACCCTGAAGTAGATTTCCTACCATCAAGATCGCCTGCCATGTCAGCATCAGTAAACCCTTCTAGAATTGGTTGTGAAACTCCATAAGTCAAACACATTTTTGAGGAACCCCTCAAATATCTAAAAATCTATTTTACTGCTTCCCAGTGAACCTTCCCTGGATTAGAAAGAAATCTGCTCACTACACCAACTGCATGAGCAATGTCAGGCCTTGTACAAACCATAAGTTACATTAAAGAACCGACTGCAGAAGAATAAGGAATACTAGACATAGCTAGTTGCTCTTCTTAGACACTGGACAAGATTTCTTACTTAGATGAAAATAGTTGGCAAGTGAACTGCTAACTGATTTAGCATGTTGCATGTTGAATCTACCAAGCACTCGTTCAACATACTTTTCCTGTGACAACCACAGCTTTCCAGCTCTCCTATCTCGGATAATGTCCATACCAAGAATCTGCTTTGCTGGACCTAAATCCTTCATATCAAAGGACTTAGATAATTGTTCTTTCAACCTGCAAACCATACTAGCATCTTGTCCTACAATCAACATATCATCAACATATAATAATAGGATAATGAAGTTACCATTAGGGAATTGTTTAATATATACACAAGAATTCGCTGCTGTTCTTTTATAGCTATGACTCACCATAAAAGAATCAAACTTCTTGTACCACTGTCGTGGAGCTTGTTTCAAGCCATACAAGCTTTTCTTCAATTTGCAAACTAAGTGCTCTTTCCCTTTCACTTCAAAACCCTCAAGCTGATTCATATAAATGTCCTCCTGCAAATCACCATGCAAAAATGCAGTTTTAACATCAAGTTGCTCAAGCTCAATATTCAAACTAGTTGCCAATCCCAGTACCACTCGAATAGAACTCATTTTTACAACTGGAGCAAAAATCTCATCAAAATCGATGCCTGGTTTCTGAGAAAAACCTTTTACTACCAATCGAGCTTTGTACCTCACTAGTTTGTCACCATCCTTTTTCAACTTGAACACCCATTTATTCTTTAATGGCCTCTTCCCTGTTGGAAGTTTAACAAGATCATAAGTACCATTCTTTCGTAATGACTCCATCTCTTCTTTCATTGCTTTTAACCAATGCTCTCTATCCGGAATAGCCTGCACATCTTGAAAGCTTTCTGGCTCTTCTTCACTGGTAACTAAAATAAAATCTGAACTTGGATACCTGGTAGATGGCCTGCGCTCTCTAGTAGATCTCCTGAGCTGAGACTCTACATCACTTGATGCTGAAGGTAGCTCCCCCTACTCAACACTCTCAGGTAGAGAGGATTGCTCCTTCTGCTCAAAACTAATAGCATCTGGCTCATCACCAACTATGGCTGGCTCATTCATATCCCCAAGTTCTGTTTCTGGCTCATTTTCACCATCTGTGGCTCTTTCTTGTGAAATCCCTGTCGGTGTTGAAACATCACATTCAACAGTAACTCGTGTAGTCTTCTCATTTTTCTCAAGGTCTGCTATGGTTTCTTTTTCATGAAAGACCACATCTCTGCTTCTGACTGTCTTTCTCTTTACTGGATCCCATACCTTGTAGCCAAATTCCTCATCACCATATCCTACAAACACACACTGTGTAGCTTTACTATCAAGCTTTGACCTCTGCTTTTTTGGTACATGCATGAATGCTTTACACCCAAAAACTTTCAAGTGAGAGTATGAAGTATCTTTCCCTGTCCACACTCTTTCTGGAATGTCAAAGCCCAAAGGAACTGATGGTGACCTGTTAAGTAAATAACAAGCTGTGTTGACTGCTTCACCCCAGAATAGCTTTGGTAATTTTGCCATCCTCAATATACATCTGACTTTTTCCACAATGGTGCGATTCATTCTTTCAGCTATACCATTATGCTGCGGTGTTCCAGGTTCTGTCCTCTTATGCCTGATCCCATGCTTTGAGCAATACTCTTCAAAGCCTTTAGATGTGTATTCCCCACCATTATCAGTTCGAATACACTTCAAGGGTAACCCTGTCATCCTTTCAACCATGGCATGAAATTTTTGAAAATACTGTAGTACCTGACTTTTGTATTTCAACATATACACCCAAGTCTTACGTGAAGCATCATTAATAAAAGTAACAAAATATCTGCTACCACCTAATGACTCAACCTCAATGGGACCATATACGTCAGAATAAATTAATTCCAATCTATTTTCTTTTCTCTGAGAACTTTTACGAAAAGAAACTCTATGATGCTTACCAAACAAACAATAATCACATGAATCGAGAGACATACCTTTGGTCAAGGGAATGAGAGAGTGCCTTGCCAAAACCTGTAACCCTTTTTCACTCATGTGTGCCAGCCTCCTGTGCCACAAGTTTGCTGAAGCATCATTTTCAACGGTATTTACCTGGTTACCGTTCAATTGCATCCATGTCTTATACATTGTGCAGCATAGTTTTCCCCTTGCAACTACCATAGATCCTTTGAGAAGCTTCCACTGTCCATTCTTTTGTCGACTTTCATATCCTTCCTTATCAAGGACATTAATAGCAAGCAAGTTCATTCTCATATCTGGAATGTGTCTGACATCCCTCAAAGTCAACATGCAGCCTGTACTAGTTTGTACAACAATATCACCAATCCCAACAATCTGTGACACACTCTTGTTTCCCATCTTGGTACAACCAAAGTCTCCTGCTTTGTAAGTTGTAAACAACTCTCTCTTAGAAACACAATGATATGCCGCTTCTGTGTCAACTATCCACTCAATGCCGGGATCACTAACATGATTACAATCACCATGTGTACAAATCAAAGTAACTAAATCACTATCTGAATTCACTGCTGCAACATTGCTATTATCTGAACTCTTGCTTTTCTCATCTTTTCGCTCTTGCTTCAAGATTTTACAGTTTCGTTTTATATGACCCGCCTTACCACAATGGAAACACTTCACTTTACCTCTAGAATTGGATCTATGTTTAGACTTACACGTTGCAATCTTTTTAACAAGCATAACTTTATTCATACCTATTTTTCTCTCATACAATGCTGCCAATTTTTTCCAAACAATGTGAGCATCTGATTCCTGCGCTACATGATGGAACACGCTGATATCAACCCATTTTCTAATTGTAGCCAGCGTCTTTCTACCTAGCTTCTTCCAGCTTTCATCTTTCATATCTGCTAGTTTAGTCGAATCACCCAATACTGGCTCATACAAATCTTTGCAGTATAGATGATCCTCTATCATAGGCTTCCAAATTGAATAATTTGATGCTGTCAATTTTATCATGGAACCTGTATCACCCTTCATGATCTCAAACAGAATTTACTTCTATCCTAGGTTGCTTCTGTATCAATGTCTCAAAATAACATGGCTCTGATACCACTTGTTGCGCCTGAAGCAATAATCACAACAATACAGAAGCAATAGACAACAATCAATAATCAAATGCGCAGGAAAAATAAAGCACACCAAGATTTACGTGGAAAACCCTCCAGTGTAGAAGGAAAAACCACGGGCCACCAGAAAAATTTTCACTATTAAATAATAGTAATACAAAGTTCTTCTCTAGCTAAAACTAGAGCTAATCAACAACTAGAGAAACAATTGGAGAAATCTCACCAAATAAGTGACTCAACAAATACACCCTGGATTTGTTCCTAGAGAGCTTTAAACCCGATCTTCACCGTTCAGTATGTATAACTCTGAATCATAAACCTCCTGACAAGGTTCCAACTCAATCGGACCACGGATCGACTTCCGTTTAACCAACTCTCCCTTCTCCTTTTTCTCTCTCTGCTTTTCCTGGCTTTTCTTCTTTTTCTGCTTGGTTGTCGACACACACCTTAAACAACCCCACCTCTTTTTTATTAAGTAGCTAGGGCTCTGTGTAAAATAAAAGATCAAGGCCCATGGCCTTTACTTGGTCCAAAACCACTTACATGGGACTGGACCCCATTTTCCTAACAGTCGGAAGTCGTTTTACAACTAAAAATTACTTTTGTATCAACATCAATACTAAACAAAAAAATATGTGAGTATGATATGAGTATGGTATCATTTAGAAAAAAACCTAAAACTCTAGTTTTGTATTGTTCTTTTTTCATTAAGCTCAATATATACGAGTATGATGTCATTTGAAGAACTTATAATGTCGTATCTTGTTTAAAGAATTTATTAACTAAGTTGATCTCTTTTTATCACTAATAATTACAATGTTATCCAGTATACTCCCTCTATTTCATATAATTTTTTTTCTTGATTTTGATGTTTATATAAAATATTTTATTAGACTTTATATTTAATATATTGTTAGTGCTTATATCTTATACTTTATCATTTCACAACCTCATTAATTCATAAATTTAAAAAATTAAGAGTCCTTAAAAATAAATAGTAAAATTATTTAATTGAATAAAAATAATTGTTGAATTTATTTTCAACTTTATCTCTTAAGGACTCTAAATTTTTTAAATTTATAAATTAATGAGGTGACAACATATGATGTATTGACAGTATATAAAATTTATATATCGGTAGTGTATAAATATGAATTCTTTTATTAAATTATAATTATTTTATAAAAATATATTTGAAAATCTATTTATTCAAATTTTTTACTAAATATTTCCATACTTTAATTAATAATATATTTAAAATAAAATGAAGTCAAAGTTGAAACATTTGACCATTAATTAAGCCAAAACAATACTTATGGGACATAAGAGTATATTTTTTCGCAAGGAAAGAGAAAAGAAATAAAATATAAGGGTGCCAAGCCCATGAATTTTAGCTAGGTACAAATTAAAGAAAGAGAGAACAATAGAATTTACCATTCATTATTCAAACAAATTCAACCGAATATATATATATTATGTTAGCTAAACATTATTCTTCCATTTGATTAAATGCAGCAATCAAAATTAAAGTCCCCCCCCCCACCGGTTTTTTTACTAGTCATCTGACAATGCCTCTTGTTGGCACGAAATCAATACATATAGGCACAGAGTTCACAATGAAAATGAAAGAAGATTCTCAAATAAGTACACATTAAATTACTCACTATATTTATCCATAAGCCGGACCAAAAGAAGTCAACCTCGAGTCTTCCAAGCTCATGCAAGTTAATTACTCACTAATAATTGTGGTTGTATATGATCGTTGGTGTAAGCATAATTCAAGACCATTATGTGAATATTAAAATATAAATTAATCAATTATGTATTTATTTAAGCATCTATGTTTGATAAGCATAAGCATACCGATTCTGAAGAGACTAAATTTTTCCTTTTGTTCTTTTTTATTGGTGACTTTTAATAGGTATATACCATCAATTAGAAGTGAAAAGAGTACCTTAATCAATTTTTATTAAAACCATCTAAGCTTTAAAGGCTTATTGGACCAAAAGTTTACACAATGCTAAACCATACTAACTCAATTAGATGTGCAAAATCTACACATAAGCGATCACTATTACATTACTTGAGCTTTTATACTTGTCTTGTATTAGAATTAAATTTATCAACCTGCTTTATTAAATTATAAAATTACTAATTAATAGCAATCGACTTATTGAAAAATTCTAACATTCTCACACTTTGACAATATTAGTTGAGATATTTGATTTTGACAAAATATAATTTAATAAATAAGATTTCGAATTGAATAACTTTATTTTGACGTGGTCATAGTTTTAAAAAATTATTTAATCCTTGAAACAACATCATAATGGTCATGTCCAATAAAATCATCTAATACCGAATCATGGCAGCATTATGTTCCTTATTAACATAAGACCAATCCATAATTACAAGTACTCGAAACTCTATCAACAATGGAACTCAGTGTGGTTGTGTAGCAAGAAAATAATATCTAAATATGATCTTAATGTGTTATTTTCATTATCAATTCTCTTCTCAATTTTTCTAAACTTACTAAGAAATCTCTATGGTATTCAGATGTGCTTATATGTCTCCTCCATATCATCGAGGTTACTTGCTCGTGTAATTTATGAAACATACCCGAATTGTATTAAAATCGTACTTAAAACAAATATCAATTTTTAAGATTTTATAACATGACATGTCAATATAAGATGTGCACATGTAACAATAAACATATATACAAATAAAAACTATGATATATATAAAATAATTATGTCCACTTAACTTTGTAATACCTCATGACTTATTCATCTCAAACTAGTGGTGGATCTTAACATTTGATCTTGAGAGGGCCAATTAAAATTATTATATTTTCATTTGTTATGTTATTTAAACTTGAGAGTTAATATCAGATATAGTATGTGTTCAATAAGAATATACTAATTTTTTCTAATTTTTTTCTTTATGTTTATACCATCCAATCTCTATATTTATATTTGTCACATATGTATCAAACACAAATACTTCTCAAAAAAAAAATTTTGATCAATTAAAATAATTTATTTGAAGTTTTATCAAGCCAAAAAAAAAAGAGAAAGGTCACAAAGATATTAGAAGATAAATGTTGGCCACAAAAAAAACCCACCTTTGGTGTTCAGCTGAAAAATTGTAATCTTGTTGAGAAAACTAAAAAGTTAATTTGTTTTTTTAGTTTACATGAATGTGATTTAATGTTTATTACAAATCTATTATTTTTAAGAGTTTGTGAATAATGATTGCAGATATAATAAATAGACAAATAATATTGTGATTTTAATTCTTCATAAATTACAATTGTTAAACTTAAATTAAAAATAAAATTAACAAATAATAATTTTAATATGAGAACTAATTTAATTAAATTTAAATATATAAAATAATTATAGTATATATATAATATAATACTCCTATATATTATAGGGTTGAGGAGTATTAGAAAAAATTGCTCATACAATTGTCTTTTAATATCTACACATATAAAAAAGCACATTGTGCTATCATATGAAAGAGTGAGAAATGCTAGGGCCAGTTTCTTTTTTTCTATAAAAAATAAATTATGAAGTTTCAAAAAGTTAAGAAAAAAAATTTATTACCCATATTTACAAATTATTAATTTTTAAAATTATTATGACTAGACTCATTAACAAAATAAATTTTTAAGTAGCTCATTATTTGACTATCTCTAGCATTAGCATTAAAGGAATTAGGGGGGCCAAGGCCCCTTCAAGCTCCAATGAAGCTTCGCCTTTATCACAAACTGTATTTTATAGGTAATTAGGAATCACATGTGATGCATTTAACAAAGTAAAGAAACCCAAAATAATAATAGTTTCATATCCAATTTTACAATGCATCATTGTTATAATCAACCCATAATCTTAATAGGTTCTATTTTTAATACCTATAGATATTTGTATTATGAATTAGCAATACCATATTCCTCACATAGAGAAAATATGTTACCATATAATCAAATCACAATGACTCCCACTAATCCAGTGAATCATAAAGATGTTCTAATCAAAATTTGAATAATAAATAATGACAACAATAATAAATAGAGTCATAGAAAAATTATGTATTGTTTGCCCTCATGCCAAATGTAATAACTACTACCGTTCTTAGATTACCATGATATCACTTTAATAAACCACTTACATAATTACTAACATATTATGAACACAATTTTCAAATTCATATGTTCACACAACTCAAATTTCTTAATGTTTTAACATAAGATTATTTTTAATAAAATTGGAATTCATTGAATTACCAATCTTTTATATCTAAAATGTGCCTAAACCAATAGCCTATGAAATCCTACTGACCTTAACAAATATGATATCTCCAAATCAATAACTTTAGGGCATTTATGAGTTTTATTACTTAAAAAAAATGTAAAAGAACTCTCATTGAAATTCCACTTTCTTTAAAAGAATAGTTTTGGAATTAATCAAAATAATAATAAAAATGTCAAAAACTTTATATTAGTCTTTCTTGTAACTTTTAAGATTGAACTCAAAATATAATTCAAAATAAAAGTGAAATGAGATAAAACTATAAAATTTTTGTTCTTTATAAAAAATAAACCAACAAAATGTGGGAAAAATTATTAAAGAATGAATTGAACCAATAAAAGGAAAAACTAATAGTTTACATATTTGTAAAAATTCATTTTTCAAAACTTTCACATCTGTGAGTTTCTTAAAAGAAAATATATAATTTTCTTTAAAACACATTGTCAACAATGACAACAATATACCTTTTAAAATTAATAACCACTAAATTTGATAATATTAGCTAAGATGATCAAACTAAGGTCTTAATTGAAAGTTATACAAACAAAATAATGTTTGTCAAAATGAAATTATATTTCAAAACTCTCGATTTTACTTAAAATAAATTAAGATATCATAATAGGTCTAAAACTATCTTGTGTGGAAGCTATTATTTTTTGCTATAATAAAATGCTATATAGCAAATGTATATCTTCAAATGTGATAAATTAAAGTGACTATTACTTTTCATCGACCGAGACTCAAACTCTAAGCTCGTGTAGCTCCAAGATATAGGAATGGATTCTTAATATCTCAAATCAGCCTAACACAAGAAACAATGCACGGGCACTCTAGACTGCGAGACTTGATCGCCCAATACATTGCAAAACAAAAAGGCACAGTAAATGCCTGAAGAAAGGCTAACAAAAGAATAATATAAAGGTTTAAGGTAAGAGTAAGGATGTTATTACTCAATAGTTCTGGTCTCTTTTCTAACCATGCCACAACCAAAACACATAAATAGTTAGATCACGATTGCACAAACCAAAAGTTTACCTTAACTCTAGTAGGCACTCTAACGATCTGATTCTTGTTTTTGCAAACCAGCATAACATACACTATTAGGCACTAGTCTGTACACAGGCTCAGCACACCAACCTCTTGGTCTGGCACCAATCCGCAGACCTGCATAGCATACCTGGCATACCCATAGTATATAGTAACAAGTTGTCAAGCACTTGTCCTACATTCTAGCACGCCCGCACCTAGCATATTAGGAGTGTTTCACCGGTACACAAGTACAATAGCCCTTCTAAGATGTTCGCACCATGTAGTAAACCGTCCAAACCACAAAGTAAAATGTCTACACATACAGTAAGATGTTCGTACACATAGTAGGATGCCTACATAACTCACTACAATGCTCACACACCACACCAAGATGCTCGCACGCAAGTCTCTTGACCTGCACCGATGTCAACTCTGGCTCTCACGAAAACTCTAGCTCTTCTTGTTACAAATAAGGATCTGTTGCACGCTCTAAACCAAAATGTGCTTGAGTTATGGAGTTTCATAGCCAATTCTAAAAGGCTTTACTGACGCTGACATAATAAGTGATCTTGATGATAGGAAATCTATTTCAGGGTATTTATTCACTTTTACAGGAGGAGCTGTGTCTTGGCAGTCTAAGTTGCAAAAATGTATTGCTTTGTCAACTACATAGGCTGAGTATATTGCAGCAACCAAAATAGGTAAATAAATGCTTTGGATGAAACATTTTTTTCTTAAATTGAGTTGAATCAGAAAGAGTATGTGGTGTTTTGTGATAGCCAAAATACCTTAGATTTGAGTAAGAATGCCATGTATCATGCTAGAATAAAGCATATTGATGTTAGATATCACTAGTTACGTTCAGTAATTGAAGAATAACAGATGCTTCTGAAGAAAGTCCATACTGATCAGAATATAGTAGATATATTAACTAAGATACTTCTCAAAGAAAAGCTTGTGCTCTATAGTAATATAGCCGAAATAAGTTCCTTAGCCAAGGTAAGTTTCAAATGAACTGTTATGGTAATGAATCTCTTTCTAATGGGGCTAAAGGGAGAGATTGTTAGGAAAATGGGTTCTAGTTCTATGTAATTAGTTTTGGCCTAATCAAAGGCCATGGGCCTTGGTCTTTCTTTTTATACAGAGCTCTAGCTACTTAATAAAAAGATGTGGGGTTGTTTTAAGGTAGTGTCGTAAACCAAGAAAAGAAAGAAGAAAAGCTAGAAAAATAGAGAGAAAATGAAGAAATGAGAGTTAGTTGAACGGAAGTCGATCCGTGATTCGATTGAACTAAAATTTTGTCAACAGGTTTATGATTAAGAGTTATACATTTTGAATGGTGAAGATCGGGTTTGAAGTTCTCTAGGAACAAAGCTAGAGTGTATTTGTTAAGTCACTTATTTGATAAGATTTTTCTAATTGTCTCTCTCTAGTTGTTGATTAGCTCTAGTTTTAGCTAGATAAGAACTTTGTATATTTATTATTTAATAGTAGAGATTTTTCTGATAATTTATGATTTTTTTTTTTACACTAAAAAGTTTTTCACGTAAATCTTAATGTGCTTTATTTTTCATATATTGTTAATTATTAATTATTGATTGTTATCTATTATTGTGAATTTATTACTATTTATTGCTTTTGCGTTATTGTGTTTATTGATTCAAGTCCAACAATACATTGCAAAAAATGTATCACTTACAACCAAAGAACATATACAACTATTTTAAATCCTCACAACATGATGCAATACTCAATTACCTCTTACCTTATCTATGTTAGATTCTTTAACCATTGTTGTAACTAACCATATGTGATGCATGAACGTTTTTTATATTTACTAACCATATGAATTCAATGAGCACTAACATATATGTGCTAAATATTCAAGATAAAAGAAATTGTCGAGGCATACGTTTAAAAAATATAAGTTTTGTGCAGAAAATTATAAGTAGAAATAAACAATTCTACTAATATGGAATAAAGTACAAATCACTCAATGATATCATAAAAGGTAGTATAATTCTAATTTTTCTTCTCTTTATTGCTACTCACATTAATAACAGAAAATGAATAAATAATACAATAATAATAATAAACAAAAAAAAGAAGAAAAAGTAACAGAAGAATTATTTCTATCTCATCTTTCATCATCGGTATGTCCTAAAACATTAATGTTATTTCATACCAAAAAAGAATATAATAATATTTTGATTTCTTAACAGGTTAGAATCGATCTAGATTGTGATTTTTTCTTTTTTTAAATCTAAAATGAATGGGAAAAGATAACTTACAGGATTGAAAGGATCCAATTGTAGCTGAGATCGAAGAAGGTTTCCAGGTAATACTTCCGCTAGGCTCGACGAAAAAGGGTAGATTTTTTGGGGCAGTTTTCTTAACAGGTTAGAAGCAATCTAGATTGTGAATTTTAAAAAAAAAAATCTGTAAAACAGACAATTGACGTTCCGTTAGAACTTAGAAAAGGTTTAAATTCCAAACATTAAATGCAAAAAGATTTTGATAGAAATAATAAAACACAATACATGTTGGCTTCTAGAAATAGAGGTAGCCAATAAGGATTTCAAAGTAAAGACACGGTGGTAAAAAAAAAAGGTTGAGGCATGCTGCCAAATGTCACAATTTCAAAGTTATGCGGATAAAAATAATATATCGATAGATGAAAGAGATATAATCGCTATGTCATCTCTATGTGGGGATAGTCTTGTAGCTAAAGATGTCAGGAGGAGTTGGAGAAAACATAGATTACATGAGATAAAGAGTATTTTATGTATTTAAGCACTAAAGCGCATGGAAATTTTGTTTGTTTCTGGGCTTGAAATTAGAGTTTGATTTTTTTTTTTTTGTGTTTTATATTTTTTGTAATTTTTATGTTTATAACAATTTTTTCTCATATATGAATATAGGCAATTAAAATTAAATTATATTAAATATTATCTCTTATATTATTTTATATTAATATCGACGTGAAATGTGTTTCTACTTGAAAATCTTAACAAATTCTTAACGTTGGTGGCATATAAAGAGCAGTAAGTAGTAGGAATGACAGATTTAAGATTTATTTTTCAAGAGTGTTCATTTCATAATATATATAATTTTAAACAAAATTTTGAAATGATATATTATTATATTATTGCAATTATCCACTATGAATTTTCATATCTGAAAAAAAAATATATAACTGTATTAATGCTAATACTATCAGCTACATCTTTCTCAATATATTTAATTAAATAATTATTCAACCAAAAATCAGAATTTTTATTTGAAAAGATTTACCAATTCTGTTGACAAAATGAATTTTTAGAAAAAAATTTTTGAGAGTGTCTAAGAAAACATTTTCCTCCAATTTTTTTGTTTTTCAATTTTTAGGAGTGTCCTAATCTAAGCTAGAGATCCGCCTCTTCATTGGCATGCTGAGATGCAATGGGCAAGGAAGAAGCTTAGAAGGAAGGCTCTAATATCAGTCAGTTTTAGATTAGCTTGCAATGCTTACATTTACTCTTTTTGGAAGGAAAGTAACACTAGGCATACGGGACGAGCACTGAGCAACAAATTTGTGTTCCATCGTGAATATTGTTAGATTTAGACTTGCTGGTTTTCCAAAACATTATTATTGACCCCGTGAATTGCGAACTTTGTTCCGTTTGGGGCCTGCTTGCCTCTATGTTTGAAAAGTTCTTTGCTGCTGTTTGCAGCTTGGTTTTGGACTGTAGCAGCTATGGCTGCTTCTTCGATAAATAAACAACTTATCCAAAAATAATAATAATAATAATAATGCCTAAAAAGTGCAACTGTTGTTTAGAATATCTGCCAAAGACTTTGAAAGTCTTTCAATCCTAGCTAGCTCGTCTCACACGCTTCAGTTTAGGTGATATGTAATAGTCAGAGTTGGTCCAACATTTAAATTTTGTTTCTGAATTCTACATATGGTTTGTCTTTTTCTCTCATCTACCAGGCTCAACATTTTCCATGCAGCTTCCTTTGACTAACCCCCCCGTAAGGGCAATTATTAATCAGTCAATGGGAATCGTATATGCTATCTGGTTTGACTTCTAATTACAAGATCTAATTTCTCATCTTCAGGCTTTGCGGATCCAAACGCCCTGCTTCTTTCTTTCTTTCTTCTCTTTTGTTTGTCTTCATCATGATGAATAGAAGCAATAAAAGTTTGAGTTTGCAAAGCCTGTTACTTCTCCAACTTTCAAATCTCTGTGTCTTCATTGCAGAGGAGGCAGTGCCTCCTTATATCCCTATTGAAAACATCACAATTAACTGTGGCGCCTTCTCTGACTCCAAAGCTTTAGATGGCCGCTTGTGGAGTGGGGAAAGCAATTCTAAATTCCCCGTCATACATTCACAAAACAAACTATCCGTATTTTTGAGTGCCTCTACTGGCCATGTACCCTACATCACAAGCCACCATTCTTACTCCGAATTCACCTACATGGTTCCCCTCACTAATGGGCAAAAGTTCATTCGCTTGCACTTTCATCTAAATTCATATCCGGGTTTTAATCTGTCCAAGGCTTTCTTCTCTGTTAAGGCAGGTCCATTTACACTTCTTAGGAACTTCAGTGCTTTACTTCATGCTCAAGGCAAGGAAACTCTTGTTAAAGAATTCTGCGTTAGTGTCAAAGATGGTCAGAGCCTAAACATAACATTCACTCCAAGTTCTGCTATCACAGATGCATATGCTTTCATAAACGGGATTGAAATTGTGTCTATGCCCACCAACCTATACTACAGACCTGCCAATGATGAAGGTGTCAGCTTTCTTGGCCAGTCTAACTTATACCGGTTTGGAAACGACACTGCCCTTGAGATGATGCACCGGATCAGAGTTGGTGGAAGTAAAATCCCGCCCGCAGAAGACACTGGCATGTACAGAGCCTGGTCAGGGGACCAAGACTACCTGACAGTTGCGAAGCCAAGTGCTCTTCCAGTTAACAGCAGTATGAATCTCAACTTCAGCGTTGTGCCATCATTCTCTGCTCCAGATACCATCTATAAAACTGCTAGAACAATGGGGACAAACAAGACTATGAATGAGCACTACAATCTAACTTGGCAGTTTCCTGTTGACTCTGACTTTGATTACTTTGTGAGGTTGCATTTTTGTGAGTTCCAGCAGGAGATAATAAAAGCAGGTGATAGAGTCTTCGTGATTGTCGTAGCCAATCTAACAGCAGAAACGGAAGCAGACGTTATATTGTGGAGTGGTGGAAATGGGATTCCAACGTATAAAGATTACGCAGTGGCAATAATGAATGGAGGAAATCGAAAGAAACAAAATCTCTCAATTAAGCTACACCCTGCCCCAGCATGGAGGACTCTCTATTCGGATGCAATCCTGAATGGAGTTGAAATTTTCAAATTGAGCAAGAGTGGTGATCTCTCCGGACCTAACCCTGATGCAACACCCAATCTTCTCGAACCAATGAAGCCGCCGATTGAGCAATCAGGAAAGAAGAGGACAATAATAGTCGCTGTTGTTGGTCTAATTTCTAGCTTTGCTGCAATCTCTCTTCTATTTTTCTTGATTTTAAGGATACGTTCCAGTAAATTTGCCAACAACAGTAACCGTGCTCTACCTTCTGATATCTGTCGCCACTTCTCACTAAGGGAGATAAAAGCAGCTACCAACAACTTTGATAAGAATTTCATCATTGGAAGAGGAGGATTTGGCGACGTGTACAAAGGATTCATTAATGCTGGCTCGACCCCCGTTGCAATCAAACGTTTGAATCCAGGTTCACAACAAGGGGTGCTTGAATTTAGGACCGAAATCGAGATGCTTTCTCAACTTCGGCACCAAAATTTAGTTTCTCTAATGGGCTATTGCAAAGACAATAACGAAATGATCCTAGTGTATGACTACATGGTTCATGGAACCTTGAGAGATCACCTCTACAACACGAACAATCCCCCATTACAATGGGAAAAAAGACTCAAAATGTGTATTGGTGCTGCAGGTGGGCTACATTATCTTCACAGAGGTCCCGACCACACCATCATTCACAGGGACGTGAAGACCACAAATATTTTGTTAAGTGAGAAATGGGTGGCCAAAGTATCTGATTTTGGATTGTCTAAAATGAACGAACTGTCCAACACGCATATCAGCACTGCTGTCAAGGGCAGCTTTGGCTACTTGGATCCTGAATACCACCGTCTTCAACAACTGACAGAGAAATCGGATGTGTACTCTTTTGACGTGGTGTTGTGTGAAGTATTATGTGCTAGAGCACCAATAGATCGAACTGTGGATCATTTGCAAATAAGTTTAGCAGAGTGGGCACAACATTGCTACAACAATGGAACCCTTGCTCAAATAATAGATCCTTATTTACAGGGTAAGATCAACCTTCCAAGTCTGTTAAAATTTGGTGAAGTAGCTATGAGTTGTTTGGCTTCCGAGGGGAGTAAAAGGCCGGCTATGAGTGAAGTGGTGTGCGGGCTTGAGCTTGCATTGCAGCTGCAGGAGAGTGGAATTATTGGAAACGATGAGAATCATGTGAATGACTCAACAGTCATTGATTATCATGTGTTGTTTACTAGTGGTAGTGGATCATTGAATGTTGGTCGCTAGAATAGATGCTTTAATTTTTTGCCCATTGTAATCTTAATTCCATCTTTTTATGAACACTAATAATAACTGAAGTGCAGATAAAGTTTAATATTATTTTTGTTGATGCAAAGTCGTTATAATCTAAAATAGAAAAAAATATTATAAGTATGAAAAATTAAATTTTAAATATATTTTATGTAAATTTTTAAAAGTGATTATACAAATCAAATAAGTTAAATTTTAAACTAATAATTTATTATTATGACTTATTATTGAATGAATTTTTATTTAATTTTTGGATGTATCAAAAGACTTACCTTCCTAACTTGCACTAAAAAAAAATTACCGCACTTTGGATTGTATTAGAGATACTCTTCTTCTATGTTCCCTATATCTCACACTTCAAGATTCAAGTTCTAATTTTAAAAAACATTATTTCAATATTTTTAACCAATAACTTCATAAATTTGCTTTTAGGAACTAAGCTTAAAGTATTATCTTTCAAACTTAACCAATATATTTTGACATGATAAGATATAATTTCCTTAAAGAAAAAAAAAGAGAGCAGAAATATGGAGTTGTTTTTCGCAGAATATATATCAGTCGAAGATTTTTCCAAGTCTTCGTAGTCGACGTCCGTGGAAAAGTCTTACAGAGAAAAGTCATGCTGGGGCCCATGGGAAATTTGTCTGGAAAATGATAAGGTGTGCTGTGGGCTCAACGTTAGTGTCACATCCCCCTACAAAAGGCTACTGTTTTTAATATTAAAATATTAATTGTTATTCTATGAAAGCACATTTCTTTTTTATTTTTTTTTATTTTTACTTTTTTTTAATAATTTCGACGGGTAAAAGTATCTCTGATCATTATTTCTATGCAATTTTATTCTTTTTAATGTAATGACAATATATTCAACGAGTAAAATTTTTATTTTTATATAAAAAAGATTATTGTAATACAAATTAAATAGTTATTGAAATTGAATCACAGATTAATTTAATTAATTTACATAATATTCGAAAAAAATAACATTTAATAATATAAAATTTAAATATCTAACATCTACAAATTTTTTTATTTTTAATTTATGAACTTTTTTGTAAAAGAATAATTATTGAAACCTCACTTTACTTTTACAATTTGATGAACATTTTTTTTATAAAATATATACACATATATATGACAGACTATTGCAAAGTACGTGTCACATATCTCACAGTTTTGAATATTTTTGCAAATTGAAGAAAAACTAAAGTAATGTTAATGCATCAGATCATAAATTTAGTTCAGTGATTAATATATATATATATATATATGATTTCTTCCTAAAAATAAAGTTGGATTTTGTTAATTTAAAAAAACTTATATTGATGTTTTTTAAAGGTAAATATATAAAAAAAATACAAAGATAACAAAAAAAAAAAAAGCAAGAAAAAAAGTGTGCCGTATTTTTCTTCATCATTTAAGAAGATCATAATGTCCAACAATACAACACAGTCGTTGGAATTTATTAGATAAAATCTCCATTTGTATAAATGGTTTGGGCATGAAAACCTTTGGAAAATAAAATCTTCATTTTTATTTTCTTATTTCAATTTATTGGATAAAATATCCTAAGAAAATTATGAATTAGCTAGGATTAAGATTATTTAAATTGCAATTGGATTATATTGATTGCTACAGTATAAAAAAGCGCCTGCATACTATTTATTGTGTTCCCAAAAATTATTTTAAGATGATTAGAGTTACATTCATAATAATGTCCCATATCAAAACATTGTCATAACTCTTTCTTATATAATCTTGATTAGTTTTTCTAAAAAATAATAATTCATTAAAATTAAAGTAAAATAAAATTTATTTAGGAGCATAGCTAATTCTTTCTTATTTCAATTTAGAAAAAAATAATTCAGCAAGTTGGCAATAAGGATACCAACTGCAATTGACAACAGGAAGCCAATGTTCAATCATCAATGCTCCTGTGTATATGTATATGTGGGTATATACATGCCTTATTTTGTTGCTTAAACATGCACTGATTCACAATAAACCAAAAGGGTTAATTTTATAAATGGTTATTATATTATAATAAAATATTTAATATAATATTTAAATTTTAAAATTTTTTAATATGATATCTGATTACGATCTATTAATTTATATAAAATTAAAAAAATTTTTACTCACCATATGTCATTATTTAAAGTTAATTATATTAAAACTAAATATCATATTCATTAATATATTTATAATTCATATATTATATTAAAAAATTTTAAAATTTTAAAATTACATTAAATATTTTACTGTAACATAATATCATTCATTATATTATCCCAAATAAAAATCAAGGAGACTTCATATTTTTCTGTGAAGCTAATTCTCATGAAACTATATAGTGATGAGTTCCGATGACCACCAATACGCCCCCTTATGTTTGTAAAGTTTAATTTATTATTATTGTTGGAAGTCGTTTCTGTGCTAGTAAAGTTTAATTTAATATTGCTGTTCAAAGTCGTTTTTGCATTTAAAAATTGCTTTTGTTTCAACATCAATAATAAACAAAAAAAAAATTGTGACTATGCTATGAGTATGATATCATTTAAAAAAATCTACAACTCTAGTTTGCGTTGTTCTTTTGTCAATAGCCGAGGCAGGATGTGTAGTATGTCCTCCCGCAGTTGTCTATTGCCCGCTTGTTAGCGTTGGAAGTGCCATCAGTCACAGGGTCAGAGCCACTGCCAAGCCTTCTACTGACCTCAGAGTCCATCAAGAACTCCAACTTCATGTTGTCGGCAATAATAGTGGTGCCAATCGATTCCTTCAGGAAACTAACAGTTGCTCCAGGTTGTTTGTAATTACAAGCAGAAACATTACCATAATTAGGATTCCTAGAGAGAAACGTCCCTTCCCCATAACTCTAATAACTTCCATAGTAACTTCCATGTTATTCTCTTTTTTTCCCTTTTCTGCTAATTTTATTAAGTTGGATTATCAATCATAGGGAAATGATGTTATACGGTGAGAGAGAGTAAAAATTTAAAATTGTCATAAAGATTCATAAATTTATCGCTAAATATAATTTAATAAATCATTATTATTTTTTTTTATTTAAGTGTAATTGATTATCTAATTGAATCTATCCTATTTTAAAAAGATATCTCAAACTTGACTCAAGTATTTTTAAAAGATAAATTGTAATCTACAAAATTAAGTTAAGTTCGAAAATATGATTATATATGAGAGAGGTTATAACATCTTTATAACATCTATTAAAGGATAGTACTAGCTATTTTATGTTTTTCATTAAACCTTTAAAAAAATCTTATCAAATAATTAATTATTGAGAATTGTTTTTAATTAAATATAATATTTTTTGTAAAAAATTAAGAGAATTCTTTTACCTTAAGAGTATACAAAAAAATTTATTATTTCTTTTACAGAAGTTTCATCGTCAGATTATTTAATATTTTAAAAATTAAATTTTAAGAAAAAATTGATACTTCAACTTTTTTCTAAAAATTTTTATTTTATTTTAGAAAAAGGAAAAAATTGATATTTTTAATTTTTTTCTCAAATATTTTTTAAAATAAATTTTATTTAAGAAAAATTGATATTTAACTCTTCCTCAAACATTTCTATTGAAATATTTTTTATTTAAAGAAAATTGATATTTCAATTTTTTCTTAAACATTTTTTAGAATATTTTTATTTTCAGAAAATTAATATGTCAAAGTTTCCTCAAAACACATTTTTTTGAAATATTTTTATTATATTTTTTAAATTATTTTATAATTAAAAAAATTGACACTTCAATTTTTTCTCAAAAATATTTTTTTTAAACTTATTTTTATTTAAGAAAAATTAATACTTCAACTTTTCCTTAAATATTTTATTTTGAAATTAAAAAAATTCCTTTTAACCAGCTTTTTTTATTTTTAAGTGATTTTTTGTTTTAAAAAATTTAATATTTTAAAATTTTCTTTATTTTTGAAATTATTTTTATTTATTTTCAAAAAACTCAAAAAATATTAAATAAGCAAAATAACAAAAAAGGAAAACAATTACTAAAAAAAATTCAGCTCAGCTCAGGAAGTTGGCTTGGCTCAGCTCTTCTCTAATGAAGAAGCTTGAAAAACGGCTTACAATTGGCTCAGGCTCGGCTTGAGGACATGGACCAGTGGCTTGGGTGATGATCGGTTTGGGTCGGGTCAGCCAAAACACGAGTCAGCTGATTTTAGAACAAATGAAACGATGTCGTTTCAAATGAAAATAAAAGCCTAAACATTTGCATACTACTTTAGATTTCCATTTGCTCTCTCTCTCTCTCCTCTTTATTTTTTTATTCTTCTCCCTCACTCTAAAAAGGATGAATAGCTTCCGCAGCCTTTCTAGCAACCTAGAAACCAGTGAAGCTCCGTCGCCTGCTGCCCACCGCGATCCATTGGCCATCCACTATTGGCCAGAATTGTTCAAAAATATCTCCACAAGCTCGTCTCGGCCTTCTCTTTCTTTTTCATGAATTAATTTCCTTCAAAAAAGTCCAAAATGGCCTAGATCTGAAAATTTAGTTTGCGGGTCCACTCATCCTCCGCTGCTCTGATGTCTAATTTACATTTTTAATTGAAGGTTTATTTATGGGGACTAGATAGGATTCCTAATCACATCAGGAATTATTTTTTAATAAGATTTTTATATTATCAAACAAAAATCATTATTTATCTTTAAAGCATTTGAATTCAAATCCAGCATTATCACTGATCAGTTTAATTTAATTCTTCTTTTTTTTTAAATTTTTTTAAAACTAATTAGACACTAAAAAATAAATGAAATTGAACTAGAAATAAATCATAAAAAAATTAAAACAAATGGATAAGTAAATAGGATAAATATAAAATAAAGTAAAAACTAAATAAAAAAGAATAAAAACCTTACAATTGGACGTAAACCGAATTTAAGCAATCGATTTGAGTCTCGAACTAAATAAATTGTCTATACTGATCTGGTAGTAGAATTTGGGCCTTGGGGAGATTTTCTTGTGATGGAAAAAATTCACCTTAGGAGTTATTTTTTTAAATATTCCTTTGTACATCAATATCAGTTATTGTGTGAAAATTGTTTTGGGAAAATTTTGTTTTATACAGTAACATGCAATTCTTATTTATATTTAGTATTGACAAATTCTTTTTTGTTATGGGATTTCGGACAGAATAGACTTTTGCCAAATTCTTTCAGACCCACAATTATGATCTTAATATCTTACCCCTTTGAATATTATTGATTGATTGATTTTTTTTTTGATAAATTTGATATACAAATTAAAGTTCTTTCCTATTAATGTGGTATAGCAAGAATGTTTCACCTACTCTACCAATAAGTTTTTTTGGAAAAATCAGACAAGAAGTAATCCTTCAATCTCTATATATTTATTGAAAAATTCTATACTGAAAAATTTAGTACTGAATTTTCAATTCTAAAACAATTAAGTATTGAATTGTTACATAAAAAATTGTTTGGTATTCTACTTAAAAATTAAATATTGAATAGATGTTTGTTGGTTTTTTATTAATTTTTTACATTAATAAAAGTTAAAAAAATAAATAATTAAAAGGAAAAGAAAATATATAAAATAATTAAATGACAAATTTTTCTTTAAAACAAAATTGATTGAATTCATTAATTAAGTAGCATTTAACTATTAAGTTTTTCAACATTTTTTTATTGAAATTTTTATTAATTGATTTTTAAAATTAGTTACCAATGTGACATTAAACTATTCAAAACTTTCATTGAATTTTTTTTACATTTGAAATTGTCAAGATTTTTGTCAATAACATTTCATCTATTGATAAAGCATTCAACTTTTAATTTTAATAATAAAAATTCAATTTTTGATAATTTTAAATATAAAAAATATGAATTTTTATATAAAAAACACCTTAACTTTATTGGTAATTAAAGATCTCGAACTCTTGAGTGATTAGCGAATTACTAGATCATTGACCAACTATAATTTGATTTCTAAAATAATAGTTAACACAATAGGGTTGGGCTGTCTATTTCTAAAATTAGTTTCCTTGTATTGAATTATGGTTAAAACTTAAGAGGATTTGGGTGGAATTACAATCGCAGCATACCGGTAATCATATGTGCTTAAATTGTACGGGTAAGGGGAGGTTAACTGTGCTACCTATAGGCTACGACCATCAATCATACTGATCCTTTTCGAAAACTATTGTATAAGTTTCTAAGATTCACTGTGATACCTGCAGGCTACAACCATCAATCAAATTGATCGTTTTTGAAGAATATTGTATAAGTTTCTAAAAGATTCCAATTTCCAAAGAAGAGAGTTCAAAACCTTCGAGTCGACCCTACATTTTCACATGCTTTCCTGTGTTAGAGCCCGACAGTGAGGTCACCGTACACCCTGAGCACATGGCCATTACTTTCATCATCTCATTAATATAAACCTTGGTCAGTCTGCTATAAGGATAAATCAAATTATAGTTAGTCAACGATCGAGTAATTTACTAATCACGCATGTAGACACTTCAATTCGTTCGAAACTTTTAGTAGAAGGATCAAGATATTTAATAGTTTTTTATTTGAATTTTGTCTAGACTATTGGACTTTGGAGATGTGTATTGGGAACAATTGGGCTTTGAATTTGGGTGAGCTTCAAGCCCAATAGACAGTTTTCTTTAGTTTTTCCTATTTATATTTGGGAGCCCAGCAGATAATTCTTTTGTTTTTAACAGTTTTCTCCTTTTTTTTCTATTTTATTTTTTAATAAAAATTAAATAATAAATAAAAGGGAAAGAAAATCAAGATTTTTTTATTCTATTAAGGGATTCAATCCTAGAAATCAAGTTAAGAAATTAAATCTAAAAAATTATTGACTGAAATCCAAGCAAAATTTTAAAGGCAAGAAAATCAAGCCATGAACGGATTCTAATTTATGCCATTCAATAAAAATTCCTAAAATTCCTAATGAAAAACCCTTTGTAAATCCTATTCTTACATATAGAAAATACACGAAGAGAATAGGCAAAAATCATAAAAAAAAAAAAAATCACACAGTTTAAAGAAAGTATTGTTTTGGTAGTAAGGTTTTTTATTTTTGAAGAATTTTAAAAAATTTGAGAAATTTTAAGGGTATAATTCGGTCAAGGTATAATCTAGGAGGCAAATAAGGTGATTGGTTGTTATTTGTTTTTTTTTGGGGGGGGGGGATTTTCTACCTTTTTCTAGAATTTTTTAGGAAATTCTAGAAATTAGATGAATTTTTTAATTTCTTAGTTGAATTTATCGGCTAAAATTAAAGTTATCGACTATATTTTGATGAGTTTTTCCAAAATTTGGCAAGTCCCCATATTTTGACTACCGATGTTCATATTTTTCTAGAGAGAGAAGTAAAGAGAAAATTAGTTAGAGAGAGACTGTAAGGAAATCTAATATAGAAAACAAAAATTTTTACCTTTTATACTGATGTAAACAACATCATTTTAGATCTAGGATTCATCAGGATCTGCGTGTTTCTATTCTCGAATATGATTTGTTGCGTTACCTAGTTTGCAACTCGATTCTAGTAGCCCTTCTTAAGCCAAATTGAATGGTCTCAACTAAGTCGTTCCAGCTAGTTTTCATGCTTGAAGCCGAGTCGTGCTTCCAAGCCACTAAGCCAAGCTGAATTCTGGTATTTTTTTTTATTTTATTCCTTTATTTCTATTAAATTATTTCTTTATTTTTTAATTGTTTATTTATTTATTTATATTTGTAAATACATATATTTTTTATGAAAATATTTTTTAAAATAAAAATAGCCTTACCAACATATTGGAAGGCTAGTAATTTTATTTTAAAAAATAAGGTTTTATCGTTATATTGGAAACCTTACCAACATATTAGAAGGCTTATGATTTTAAAACTAACGTTTTACCAACATATTGAATAACCTTATAATTTTTAATAAAAATCCAGTTTGAAAACAAAATAGTTTTTCATAAAATCCTATCAATGTATTAAAGGATAATTTTTTATAGAAAACTTACCAACATATTGGAAGATATTTCTAAAAATAAATTGTTTTTATAGAAATTTATTATTAGAAATAAAATTAAATGAATCCGTTGATGGAGCCTTTTCAAAGCATGACAAATAGTCTTCTTGAATACTCTTGAAGTGAGAAAATATTCTTAAATTATTACCAATATATTGGAGTAATTTAAGAAAAAATTTTCAATATTAAAATTATTTGGTAAATTATAAATAAGGTTTGAATAACTTAAAATCAAACTGCTATCATCATTTGGATGGGTGCTGTGAAGGTGCTTTAACCTTTCTCATGCATAACCACACTCCCAAACCTAAAATCTGATTTTGTGGACTAGAATCTAACATTTAAAGATACCTAAGTCAAACTTGAAATTTTTCTTTAAAATATGATAGATTCAGTTAGGTGGTCAATAATACCTAAACAAAAAGGATTGGAGATGACTCTTTTAAATCTATGTCAATAAATAGATTAATGGATTTATACGTTATGATAGTTTTGCAACTCTACTGAAGACATTGAAAGTCCAGCTAGTAAATGATTTCTTGATATCCAAGTCTAACTTAATAAATTTAAATTTTTTTTTTATTTTTCTCATTATTTGTATTTATTTATTTATTTATCATAATGTATAATATGAGCTCTGCACCTTAGTTTTATCTGTTATGAGGGAGTAAATTACCTATGCCTTCATGAGATTTTATGTCTCCGTATAAGTTAGTGAAACATTCCCATTCAAATAGAACCATTTTTGCTTTTAGCCTATAATGGGTGCGGATTGAGATGTCTTACTAGTCTATTATAGACAATGATGTGAGGAACAATTTGGGAACTTTTAGAAATAACTCAAATCACATATAGTTAACCTTATGAGTTTAACCAATAGGTAGAGCCATATTCCCTTTAACTTTTGGAATTGACCCTAAGTGGGTATCATGTTGTTATCATATTTTATTTGCTTTGCTAATACACTTATTTTTTTTTATATTGAAATAATTACCAATTTCTTTATTTTTGTTCTTATCTTACATTTTCATAAAACATCCATACAAATTGCTTAGCATACTTGCCCTAAAGATATTTTCAATTAAAACTTTCATAGAATTCACTAAACGTCTAGTTTGTGCCTTATCTATGTTCTTCGAGTGTGAGTCACCGAATGATTTGAAGTATAATTAAAAAAAAGCAATTAAAAAAAGGGATTGTCTACCATTTGGCTATGTCTCTATCTTGCCTAAAAAAGTTCATTTGCTCTTCAAACAAAATGATTTGAAATACTTGTCAGATATATGAAAAAATATAAGTCAGTTAGCCTTCTTCAAAAATTATGGCCATAATACGCATTTTCTTTTAATGGTAGTTGAAAATTCTTTCATTAAAGTAGTTGTGCAATTATGGGATCCTTCATATAGATGTTTCATCTTCAATGATGTTGACATGGCACTGATTATAAAAGGAATATTCTACATCAATGGTTTTGTATCTTCAACCACTAGATAAAATATATTTCAAAAGGTAGAAACTAGCATTTGGCAAGAAACTATCCGATCTCATGAAAGTAAAAAAAAGATATGTGAATGTACAAGTTCAAGAAAGAAATGATCATATCTGTTTGCCTTAGGAATTTTTCTAAGATTTCATCATAAAGCACCTGAACGATGACCAAAGGTTAGATATATTTGCTTTGACTATATACGACATGGTGGTCTTTCCCAAAATCTTAGGTCATATTGAGATAGAAGTGATCGACTTTTTTTTGGCATTTGGAAAAAGTTTACAACCATTTACTTACAATCTTAGCTAAGACAATTAAAACCCTGAACCATTATTGTCAGAAAAGGAAAATACGCTTTGTTGGATGTGTGCCATTACTCTATTTGTGGATGAAAAGTCATTTTGAGTGTAAAAAGAATGCATTTTTGAAACTTTACTTTTGTAATCAAGCTCCCATTAAAGAGTTTTACAAGAGTAAATGGCCAAAATTCAAGTCAAAGGAGGAATGGATAGTCTTATTACAAGGACTTACTCATATAAGGTAAAATGGTTATTTCCAAGGATGAATCACGAATCAATGTTGTATCAATGTGGAAATGGGATTAAGGTCTGACTTTTAGGTTTATGAGGAGTAACAAGTTATGCACTGCTTATGGTACAAAGACAGTATGGGATTGAGTAGTTCATTCTTATAACACATGAGCTCACTCAATCAAATTTTTTGTATAGTGAGTGAAAAATGCTATAAAAGGTGGATAATGTGATCAAAGCATAGAAGAAGCCCAAGAAAGTGAGTCTTGGGTCATTTATTGATAAAGCCACTCATGGATATTTAGTGTGGAAAGCCAAAAAGGGTAAAGAGATTGTGTTTACTTTTAAAGATCATTGATAGTTAGTAAACCAAGAGTTAGATGAAATACCCTCTGAGTTAGAATTTGTAAGGAAAGAATTTGAAATTGAGAAGGATAAAAAAAAATAAGAGATTAAAGGCTTCAAGAAAAGAAAGAGTAGTGGAAAAATAAAGTAGAAAAGCTAGAAGTCAAAATTCATAAGATCTTCAAGGAGCATGATATAGTGGTTAATTATTTCGTTGAACTACATCAACAACACAAGAAATTAAAAACTGAGAGTAAGGACTAAAAGATTTCTTAGGAACATGACATTGCCTTTAATGAGTTGATGGAACGATACCAAAAGCATAAAAAATAATGTATCCAAGTGAAGGCTAAAGAAATAAATATCACAGATTTGACTTATGAATATGAAAAGTTAAAGAAACAATGTTCCCAGATGGAGGATGAATGTATGAAAACCTAAAAAGAGAATGAAGTGTTTAAAGAACGTATTCAGACATTGAAGCAAAAATTAAATGAATAAGAGGATCATATCACCACACTCATAAGAGAGCATGGAATGAAGAACTATCATACCAAGTATGGTTTGGAAAAAGAGAAAATTTAAGAAGGTAAAGGTACATAGAGTATCTTGTACCCCAAATAAGCAAGATAGTGATCAAGTATGTGAAATGGTGAAAGAGGCTTGAGGCACTGAGAACATTAGTCACACCAACATGAGAGCATATGCAACATCTGTTGAACTTTATTAAGGAAGTTGAAGATCAATATGAGCAAATTAAGCATTTTTACAAGTGAAAAAATAATAAACTTTTGTAGAATAAATGAAAGTTTATTTTTGTTGAAATATTTAGGGGCCAAATATTTTTATACATTGCATTCATTAATTCATAGTTAATTTTTATCATGTTAGTTCATAATAAGTCCACTAATTTAAGAATGTGGTACATAAGATTCATAGATAGCTTGACCAACTTAACACCAGTATAACACTGGAGCTCAAGTCAAAAGAATGATCAAGAGAACATGAACCGCTTTAAAAAAATAAAAAGGGCCCAAAAAGAGTTTAAAAGAGAGTTAAATAAAATTTTCAAAGCACTGGGCAAACTAAACAAAGAGAGGGTAGTAAAAGAAAATGCTGGCCTTAAAGACCCTCTTCACAAAAAGTTACTGACCTTCTATATCCTCCCAGCTATAGCCCATATTTGGCCCAATCCATCCAAGGCATTTTACCATAATAGTTCACATTCTCTGTAGGATATACTTACTAAAAAATATTGTCCGCACCAAATCAAAAGAATTTTTAAGGATACATTAATCCTATTTTCTTTGAAAAGGCAATGAACCAGTCTAAGTCCCCATTTGGGCAATCTAAAAAAGAAGTTAAAGCTAAAAGTGATCAAATCTTTGGAGGAATTATAAGATGATTAAATGAAGAACATGCTCGAAAAGAGATTATGAGCCATTGAGGGAATTGATTTCTATGGTTCTATGGATACAGCTAGGCTTTGTTTAGTTTTGGATGTTGTTATTTGTCTAAAATCTAAGGTGCTAGAATTTGAAAAATATGATGGTATGAAATGTCTCATTACACATGTTATATTATATTGTCAAAAAATGGCAAGCTACACCAATGATGAAAAGTTATTGATGTGTATATTCTCAAATAGCTTTACTGGTTCAACTATGGTTCATCTAATTAGATAAAACCCATATTAACTCTTAGAAGGAGCTCACTCGATGTTCATTAGCTAGTACTAGTATATAATAGATTTCACTCATGATTATTATTATTTTTTTTTACAAAGCATGGAAAAGAAAGCAACAAATCCTTCAAAAAATATGTCCAATAGTGAAGGGATATAGCTACTCAAGTTCAATTATCTCAGACTGAGAACGAGGCTATAACATTATTTGTTAGCATCTTGAAGGCACCCTATTATAAGAAGACAATAAGGAATACAATAAAAAATTTTGTTGACATGGTGATCCCAAAGGAGATTATTGAAAATGTCATCAAGAGTGACAAGTTTAAAGAAAAAAAGATAAACAGTGCAAAACAATGAGGGATACTTAAACAAAAAGAAACTGAAGCCAAGAGTTATGAGTTTTAAAAGGCAACAATTCGAAAGCTATACTTCATATCCATAACATGTTCATCATACTTACTACATTGTTGTTAATAGTATTTGACAAGTCTCTTACCAACCTGTTCCATAATTAGCTTACCCACTCATTACTAATAGGCTTTTCAAATACCTACATATGGGTTTAGTCTTGTCACTACACTTGTTTCAAAGTCATACAACAAAGCGAATGGTTTGAAAAGATCTAAGAACAACCAACAAAGAGCTCACATTAATCATATACCTATGAAATAATTGAGCTATTCCTAAAATTGATCAAGAACAATCTAGTATCTCCAATTCATTTGGAACTATTAAAGTCACCTTATCCCGAATGGTATAATGTTAATGCCATGTATGATTACCATAATGAAAATGTAGGTCACTCTATAGAAACTTATTCTACTTTCAAACACAAGGTATAAAGTTTGATTCAAGCAAGCTTGATGAGCTTTAATGAATTAGAAGAGTTGAAAGTCAATAAAGAACTTTTGTCCAATCATTCAAGAGCATGATTTTGGGAAGGATACAAACAGATTGGCTGGAGGCTGCTTGTCATTTTAGGATTTTTGTAGAATAATAATCTCTTTTATGTACTAAAATTTTATTTTATTTTTTAACATTTTAATAAAAGTGGTAGATATAATATATTTTCAGAATATTTTCTCTTTTAGGTGAACTACCATTATATACTTTTACCTTATCATATCTTTTTTTATATCCATTCTCAGATTTCAAATAATGAATGTTCAGATAGTCATGATAATAATTCAGGATTTGATTTTAAAAGCATTATTTATGTTGATATGATCAACAAGTTGAGATTATTAATCTATTAAGAAGACAAATCTAATAAAGAATTTCGCTTAGTGAAAAGTGAAAGTGATGCAATACGTGATTTTTGTAATGATTCATTCATAAGTTTGCTTTTGGTCAATAAATGTTTTTCATTGAGAGTATTTATATTAGAGATGAGAAATGATTGTCTTTATTCTACCATTCACATAAAGAGTAAAATTATCCTTTGCTACCCCATTTAAACCTGTTGAAAATTTTTTTCAAGAAACCCTGACCAAGGATTATCCCACATTAGGGGTAAAGTTTGAAAAGCATGAAAAGTGAAAATCCTTAATGATCTTAGAGGTAAAGCTTTTTATGCTTAGATTTTTCTGAAAAAGTGATGAAAAGTACAAAAAAAAAAGAAAAAAGAAATGAAAAAGGGAAAAAATGAAAAAAAAAGAAAAAATTGATGGGCCAAAATGTCAAAGTGCTCGACATGAAAAGAAATGATCCCTAGATATGGATAATGTCAAAGTGCTCTACTTGGGAAAACAACTTCACTTAAAGATCCCTAGATATGGATAATGTTTGATTCAAAAATAAAAAAAATTAATGAAAAGTGTTTCTAAGAAAGAATTTTGAGTTACAGTTCAAAATTGTTTGAATAGTTATTATTTGGACATTGATATCCCATTTGATAGTTATAATGATTTGCTTTTACCTTTGTTTTTTCTTGACCAAATTTTTTTTCGTTAATAAATACCATTTTTCTTGTTCATTACCAAGTTTGCATTCCCTAGATGAATCTAGAAAATGTATGATTTTATTTTCATGAATTAGAATGATCGTTTTCATAAAAGATTCTTCCATTCCTTTAAAAAGAAATCCAAAATGATAGAGGCAAAAAGAAATGAAATGAGTAAAAGGTTTGATCTAGAATGATATGGGCAATGAGAAAATGAAATGAGAAAAGTGAAAAACCTTGATTCCATTCCTTTGGAAAGAAATCTAGACTAATAGGGGGAAGAAGAAAATAAAAGATGAAAGAAGCTTGATAAGATGTTTGGTACACCAAATGATGAAAATTGCTAGTTGTGACTGAATAATCAATTGATGGAATTTGCAAGGTGAATCTAAAATCATTAATGTTGAGAAGCTAAAAAGAAAATAAGAAAATGGTACCTTGGGAATCTAATTACCACAATTAAAGACATTTGATATAGATTTCATACATTGCATTCATTACATTTCATGCATTCCATGCATTGTCTGCATCATATCTATTTCATATATTGCATTCATTTTTTTTCATGGGAAAAGAAAAGTTTGATATGGGAATCAAACAAGATTTTACCTCAAGCTATATTTTTGTTAAAACTTTTAAGTATTAGTCTTGAAAACCTCTAGGTACATCTTCAAAACTTTTATACTTTTTTTAAAGTATTTCAAGTAAGATTCATAAGTCTTTTGAGCTAAATCTATTTCAAGATTAGCAAGACCTCCAAGCATAATATCTAAGTCATCGGGTAAGATTCGTAAGTCTTTCGAGCTGATTCTATTTTAGTTTTGAGATTAGTAAGACATCTGGGCATAGTCTCTAAATCTTCTAAACAAGATTTGTAAATCTTTTGAGTGAATTTGTTTTATGAGTTGAGATTTGTAGAACCTTCTGGTGTAATTTCCAAGTCCTTTAGGCAAGATTTGTAAGTCTTTCAAGCTAAATCTATTTTAATTTTGAGATTTATAAGACTTCTTGGTGTAAAACCTCTAAGCATAATTTTCTAGATCTCCGAGCAAGTTCTATAAAATTTCTGAGTATGATCTTTAAAACTTTTGAATATCTATTTAGTTTTTTCTAAAGTCATTGAGTTTCTATTAGATAAGCCTATTTCCTAATCCATTTTTTTAAAGTGGTTGAGCTTCTATTTAAAAGAGCCTATTGTTGACTTAAAATTTTTAAAGTTGTTGAGTCTGCTTGAAGGAGCTTATTTTCTAATTAAAGTTGTTAAGCCTATATTTAGAGGAGTCCATTTCCTAATTCAGCTATTTAAAGTTTTTGACACTTTGTTTAAAAGAGCCATTTAAAAATTTAAAGTTGCTAAGCCTCTCTTTAAAGGAATTATTTGAAAATTTTAAATTTTATGCCTTTATTTAAAAGATTTGTTTAAAATTTTTGAAAGTTGCACACTTCTATTTAAAGGATTCATTTACAAAATTTTTTTTTGAGTGAACTAAATGCAATAGCTATCTATGTTTTTGCATCATTTCTATTTCACAAAACTGTGTAAAAAAGGGTAATTATAGACACCTTATTTCATCTAGAGCTTTTAATCAAATGGTCAAGATATTTATCTTTTTCGATTTGGATTTCGTCTGGGCTATTGGACTTTCAAGATGTTTATTGGGAACAAGTGGGCTTTGAATTGGTGTTTAGATTTTAAGTTTAGGAGATAGTTTCTTTTGGGTTTTCCTATTTGTATTTGGGCTTTGAGCCTAGTAAATAGTACTTTTGTTTTTAATAATTTTCTTTTTTTTCTATTTTATTGCTTTAATAAAAATTAAATAAAAAACAAATACAAGAAAGGGAAAGAAAATCAAGATTTTTTTATTCTGACAAGGGATTCAATCCTAGAAATCAAGTTGACTAAAAAGGGAAATTAAATCCCAAAAATTATTGAACAAAATCAAAGCAAAGTTTTAAAGGCAAGAAAATCAAGCCATGAATAAATTCTAATCTATTCCATTCAATGAAAAATTCCTAAAATTTTGATGAAAAACCTTATATAAATCCTATTTTAAGACATGGAAAATACACGAAAAGAATAGGCAAAAATCATTAAAAAAAATCACACAGTTTGAAGAATGTATTATTTTGGCAATAGGTTTTTCTTTTTTTTTGAAGAATTTTAGAGGTTTGGGAAATTGTAAGTGTGTAATTCGATCAAGGTAGAATCTAAAAGGCAAAGAAGGTGATTGGTTTTTTTTTTTTTTTAAGAATTTTTCTACATATTTTTAAATTTTCTAGGAAATTCTAGTAATTGGATGAATTTTTGAATTTCTCAGTTGAATTTACTAGTCAAAGTTGTAGTTTTCGGCAAGTTTTTCCAGAATCTGATGAGTTTCCTAATTCCAACCACTAGTGTTTATATTTTTATAGAGAGAGATGCAGAGACAAAATGAGTTAGAGAAAGAGTATATGGAAATCTGAGATAAAAAGAAAAAAATTTTACCTTTTATACTAGTGCTAAACGATACTATTTTAGATCTAGGATTCATTAGGTTCCATGTGTTTCCTATACTTGGATCTTATATGCTACGTTATATGGTTTGTGACCCAATTCTAGTAGCCCCTCTCAAGCTAAGTCGAGCCATCTTAGCCAAACTGTTCCAGCCAACTTTCGTGCCTGAAGCTAAGCCTTGCCTTCAAGCCACATGTAGATACTTTATTTAGTCTAAGACCCAAGCCAGTTGGGTTTGGATTTTTTTGGGCCTAATTGTGGATTTTGGATTATTTTATTTTATTATTTACCTTTTTTATTTTTCATTTGTTAAATCTATTTATTTTTAAACACATATTTATGTTGTTTTTCTATTTTTTTATATATAATTATCTTTATTATTAGAAAAATAGGGAAATTATCCAAAAAAAGGATAAATTAAAAAAAAAAAGGGTTGAATGGCTGAAAATAAAATTGGTGGAAGGATTAGTGATAATGATCAAATTGATTTTATCATGATCAAATTTAAACTCCTCAAGAAAAATTTTATACTTTTAATGATAATTGTAGTTTCTAGAGTTGGAATTAATTTGAAATCCTCTTAATTGTTTCTATAAATAAGATGGCAATCAACATAATAATAAACAGCAATTGCATAGCAATCAGAATGAAAAACATAAAGAAAGTAACAATAGCCATTGGCAACCAAAATTGGCAAACTGTCATCCCAACCTTTCCACCACCACCAGTTTAAACCTTTCAACCACCATCTCACCACTTGCAAATCCATCACAACCAAAACCAAGACAAACTCAAGCAAATCCAAAAACATAGGCCTAACTTCTAAATAACCAGTAGCCTACTAGTGCTTAAAAATACCTAATTTCACACAATTCAATAGGAAAAATCAATAACAAATAATTATTAGACAGTACACTGCCATTGAGGATTGATAGACATGAGGAATAGCAAAACAACTTTTGGTGACTTCGAGTAGCTCAATCAATGGTGCTAGTGACGACCCATGGTAAAGACAGAAGTGACACAATGGAGGTTAAGGCAAACAACTATCGATGCAATTTTGGAGAATCAAAACCTACAAACACAAAAAGCATTAAGAGGAGAATAACATTATGAAATTTCAACTTGATTGAACAATTAAAAAAAGTGGAAATCATAGTGGAATACTACAACTTTAGCTTCAAATCCGGGCCATTGGTGAAGGAGACTGAGAGGAAGTGATGGTGAAAATTTGGGCCCTATTTGACACCAAACAGTATGGAGTATAGTGGCAATGACAAAATCGTGACTGACAATGACGGTTGGGAATCATGGGAGAGAGAGAAAGTTTGGAAAGAATCCAACAAGAGAAAGAGAGAGAGAGAGAGAAAGAGGGGAAAAAAATAAAGAATTCTAATTTTTTAGAGCTATTTATATCTTAAGCAAAATGACGTCATTTTGCCTTATGAACAATGAACTAAGTTAAGCTATTTTCAAGCATACTTTAAACCATTTCTAAGTCGAGCCACCTGTGGAATCATCTTAAGAGCCAAGTCGAGCCGAGCTATATTCTAAAGCTGAACTAGATTTTTTTGGGTATTTTTTTACTTTTTATTTTATTTATTTATTATGTTAGATAAAAATCTGTGAAAAATAAAAAAAATAAAGTCCTACCAACATATTGAAAGGCTTGCAACCTCATTTTCAAAGTAAAGTTTTATTAACATATTAAAAAACTTTATGAATTTTTAACAAAAATTAAATTTCAAAAGAAACAAAAAATTAAAACCTTACCAACATATTGAAGGGTTTGTGGTTTTATTTTTCAAAAGAATAAGGTTTTACCAACATGTTGGAGAACCTTATGATTTTTTATAAAATTTTAGTTTTAAAAGAAAAAAAAATAATTTTCATAAAATCCTACCAACATATTGGAGGATAATTTTGACAGAAAATCTTACCAAAATATTAAAAGAAATTTCTGAAAATAAAATTATTTCTATAAAAATTGGATTTGAATATCTGATGATGATATTATTAAAAACATTAAAAATAGTAATTTCAGTGTAAATTCTTAGATAAGAAATTCTGTTTAAATTTTACTAACATATTGAAAAATTTAGAAAAGATTTATAATATCAAGATTCTCATATAAATTTCACTTATCACAAATAAAATTTTTTTAAAAAAAAAAAAATAAATGAATCCAATGACGGAGCCTCTTCAAATTATGACAAAAAATCTCTTTAAATACTTCTGAAGTGAGAAAATATTCTTAAATTATTACCAACATATTGGTGTAATTTAAGGATAACTTTCGATATTAAATTATTTGGTAAGTTATTTTTAAAGCTTAGATAACACGAAATCAAACTGATATCATCTTTTAAATAGGCGTTGTGATGGTGTTATAACATTCATCACACGTAACCAAACTCTCGAACCTAATTCTAGTTTCGTAGACTAGAATCTACCTTTTAAAAATACCCAAGTCAAGCTTGGAACTCATATTTAAAATGGGACAAATTCGGTTAGGTGGCTAATTATACCTAAATAAAAATATTAATGGTGACTCCTAAGTTAAGTCTAGCAATAGGTCTATGGATCTGTATGTTATGATAACACCAAGCCAAGCCAAATTTTGGTTTTTTTTTATTTTATTCATTTATTTTTGTTAATTAATTAATTAATTAATTAATTTAATTGTTTATTTTTATTTGTAAATACATATATTTTTATCAAAACATTTTTTAAATAAAAAGAACCTTACCAACATATTGGAGGGTTAGTAATTTTATTTTCAAAAATAAGGTTTTGACAACTTATAGGAAAACCTTATAAATTTAAAAAAAATTAAATTTTAAGTAAAAATAAAAAAAATAATTTTCGAAAGGTCTTACTAACATACTGAAGGGCTCATGGTTTTAAAAATAAGGTTTTATCAATATATTGGAAAACCTTATAATTTTTTAATAAAAATCAAGTTTGAAAAGGAAAAAAATAGATTTTCATAAAATCTTATTAATTTTTGACAAAAAATCTTATTATTTCTAAAAATAAATCATTTTTATATAAATTTATTACTATAAATAAATTAAATGAATCCGATGATGAAATCTCTTTAAAATGTGATAAATAATCTCCTTAAATATTTTTGAGGTGAGAAAATATTTTTAAATTATTACCAACATATTAGAGTAATTTATGAAAATTTTTCATATTAAATTATTTAGTAAATTATAAATAAGGCTTGGATGACTTAAAATCAAGCTGGTACCATCATTTGGATGAGCACTATGATGGTACTTTAATCTTATTCATGCGTAACCACACTCTCAAATCTAAAATTTGATTTCGTAGACTAAAATTTATTATTTAAATATAACTAAGTAAAACTTAAGATTTTTTTTAAAAATGAGATAAATTCAATTAGGTGATTAATCATACTAAAATAAAAAAATTAGTAGTGACTTTTTTAAATTTATGTCTAGTAATATGTTCATAAATTTATATGTTATGACAACTCAAGAGTTCGAGATCTGTAATTACCAATAAAATTAAGGTATTTTACAAAAAAATTTCATATTTTTCATATTTAAAGTTATAAAATATTAAACCTTCATCACTATAATCTGATTTATCCTTATAGTCGACTGACCAAGGTTTATATTAATGAGATAATGAAAGTAATGGTCATGTGCTCATGGTGTATGGTCACCTCACTGTCGGGTTCTAACACTGGAGGCATGTGATAATGTAGGGTCGACTCGATGGTTTTGAACTCTCTTCTTTGGAAATTGGAATCTTAGAAACTTATACAACATTCTTCGGAAAGGATCAATATGATTGATGGTTGAAGCCTGTAGGTAGCACAGTTAACCTCCCTTTACCCGTACAATTTAAGCACATATGGTTGCCAATATGCTGTGATTATAGGGTAATTCCACCCAAATCTTCAAGTTTTAACCATAATTCAATACAAGGAAACTAATTTTAGAAATAGACAGCCCAACTCTATTTCGTTAACGTTAGATATAAGTGCTTATATTAAAGATCTTTTACGTAAAAATTATACTTTTTACCTCTATTTCAACCTGGAAAATTTTACACTAATTTATATAAATTTATATGAGATTTATACTATTATCCTAAAAAATTACTCTCATCAAAATCAACTTAAAATATTTAACATGGAATGGAAATTAACTTCAAATCTTTTTCATGGAAATAATTAGAGTCAACTTTTAAATTGGAAGTGTCTATCGAGTAAATCAAGTTGAGTTTGGATCGGATCATTTCAGATTGAAAGATATTTAAATTACTTCGAGTTCATGTCTATCCAATTATGAAAAACCACAATTTAGTTATCAATATGTTTATGAAATTTAATTTTTGATCACCTAACCATTAGAGGATAATGCTTGACTAACGTAATATTGTCATGCTATCTGATTGGTCGAAGGTATCATTGTTATGTTATCTGACATTCATCACAAAACATCATCACTTTTTTTGAACACCATGTGACATTAACAAGGTGGTATTATAAAAAAATAAATTTTGAATATTGAAAAAGGCAAATTACAAGTTTTCGTCACTCTTTTGGAGTTTTTATTTTAGTCATCTAATTTGAAAATTTTATAATTTAATCATCAAAGTTTAGAAAGGTTATTAATATTTTGATCTATATTATCAAAATCTCATTATTGATGTACTTTTACAGCGATTTATCACCTACATTTGTAAGTAAATCACATTTTGCTGTTCAAATGTTCCTAACAAGTAACAATATTATTATAATTAAATTAATAGTATCTATAATACTAATATTAAAAATAATGATCTTTTAAATATTAGCATTAAACTTTATAAAAAAGAACTACAGTACTAATAAGGTTTTTAATAACGTAACTGCAAATAATACCGCAGCCACAAGTAAGAGCATATATTTCGATCTCAAAAAGTGCTTGAAGAAATTATGCTTTCGATCGGATCACACATATACGCAATACTGAGGAAATTACACTAATATTTATAAAATAAGCCTAGAAGAACCAAAGAAAAAGAAGTTATAGGAGAAAACAAGGTCATGCGCTAAAGCATCCTCGTTTATATGTGCCGCAAGGTTCCGGTACAGGAGTCGGATTCCGTCGAGGGAGGCAGCTGTCGTAGGGTTTTCCCCTACCGCACGTTTTCAGAACGGCTTCAACAGCAATGAGAGCACCAAAAGTCACAAAGGACTCCTCATCATCAACAAGCATCCTTCCAATTTTGGAGCTGTGTAGGAACTTCAACTCCATGTTGTCGGAGGTGGTGGCATTGAGGCCATAGAATTGGAAATCTTTCAGCGCTGAAGCACTTGTTGCCCCGGTTGGGCTTGTATTGAGCAGAATCATAAGGGTAATTAACAGGATTCCTAGAGACAAAGCCTTCATCATTGAAACTTCCATGTTTCCCTTGATTCCCCCTTTCTTTACTGCCAGTTCTTTCATATAGAGATTTAACTTTTAATGAAGCTCAATTCCCTTGGAAAAGATCATATATAAGGGAAAAAAATTTGTAGTGGTTGGAGTAGGTGTGAAAAAAACAACAATTAATGGTTTCCACTTCGGAAGTTTACCCATTTTTTAATCTAAATTAATTAATTTAGTTTGACTGGTTAAGTTAGTTTCCAAATGTTTAAATAAAAATTTTAAATTACATACTATTTTTGAAATTTTTTTATTTATTTTTATTCATTGAATCGAACGTTCGTTAGTATACGAAAAATTAAAAAACAAAAGAAAGACTACTCACTTTCAAAGATCAAGAAAATGGATGATACTTTTGCTTGTGTTTTTTTTCTTGGAAAACTCCTATTGTTCCATTTACACATGATAAACCACAACCACTTTACGTAGTTTATCTTTTTTTCTTTTTGCAAATCATTAACCTCTTGCGGGTTTTATTTTTTTGTTATTCTTTTAGATCATATTTGATATATTAAATTATGATAAAATATGATAAGATAATATTATGAATAAAATAAAATAAAATATTATCATTTTATTTTGTGTTTAATATATGTAAAGATTAGGATAGGAAAATTTATTTTTTCAAAATTATCATTCCTTAAAATTTATATAATTTAAATTATTTATAAAATTTTTAACGGTATAATTGGATATATAAATTTAATCTCATGGATTAAAAATAATTATCTCTACTTAGAAAAAATTGAATAATTATATATCAAGAGGATATTAATTTTACTTACAATCTATATCCCTCTTTTTATATACAAATTAAATATGATATATAATAATTATCATCATATTTTATTAATAATTTTATGCATCAAAGATGACCTTATAACCTCTCTCTCTCTCTCTCTATGGAAATTATAAGATTCAGCAGTAATGTAAAAGGGCATTGTGTCTTCTTTACCATTTGGGAAAACTATATGTACATTTTGAGCTTTCACAGAAAATACACTCTTTTCCTTTTAGTCTGAAAAATACTGTCTTACCGGATTGAGTTTTGGTATTAAATATGCTAAATCCCCTTGACATATTTTTTACTCATTAATTTTATGTGAAAAGACAAATTATCCCTTAATTATTAATCACTAATTTCTATATTTACTTTTTTTTTTCTTTTCATTCTTTTTTTTTTAACTCTTAGACTTTTTTACCTAAAAACTAATGAAAATTTAATTAGTTTTAAAATTATCTTTAATTACTGCTAAATGAAAATTCTAATTAAATTTTATTCTAAATTAAGAATATGTTAAATATTTTAAGCTTCTCTTGAATTCAATTATATTTTAACTTAGAGATGAATTTATTAAATTATCTTTATTTAAAATTAAATAATCACCATTATTGAAAAGAGTTTTAGAGATAAAGAAATTTCTTAAAGCAAAAAAAAAAAAAAAAAGGATAGAAAGAAAAGAGAAAAAATATAATTGCGATACATGAGATTTTATTGAAAAAAAACTTACCTTTATTAGTTTGAAAAACACATTTTATCTTTTGAAAATGCAATTAATGTTAGGATGCCATTAATCAAACTAATATTTGTTCAAATTTTACTTTAAATATTAAAAATACACTCATTTTTTTCTGTTTATTTTCTTCTTTTTGTTTTAATCAATTACTTAGTTACGTACTAAACTTATTTTAAATAATGGCAATTAATTTATTTTTAAATAAAATAAACATACAGTACTCTCAAAGTTAATATATAATTGAATTAAATATATATTTAATATATTTAACATATACATTAATTAGAATGCAACTTAATTAAAATTTAACTTAATAGTAATTAAAGATAATTTTAAAATTAATTAAATTCTCATTGTTTTATAGTTAAAGGAAAAATTTTGGATAAAAGAAGGAACGGAAAGAAAAACATAAGGGATATTTGTCTTTTTCATTTAAAAATTTCGTACTAAATAACATCTCTAGTGTTAATGTATATTTCACCAAATCTCACTGGTAACCTGGTATTTTTCAAACAAAGAAGGTAAATGAATTTTCTATCAAACGTCAAGTAGTAAACGTCATTTACCCTAACTTTTTCACTTTCTTAAATTCCAATTTCCAAAGAAGTTATTAGCAAAACAATTATTATTTTATATTTACATCTTGCACCCGTGATTGATAGAAAATGTTTTTCAACATTAGCGAGACCAGAAACCAAAATTCACTAAACATTTTGGGCTTTTACTATTATACTCATTTATTTTTTTATTCTAGTGAGATAAGCCACCTTGCTCATGATAATTTAAATATGTGACGATAATATGATATAAAAATAATAAAAAATATAAAAATTATATAATTTAAAATTTTAATAAAAATTATATATAAGTTTAATAAATAAAAAAAATATTATATATTTTTATATTGACACAAATTAAAAAAAATAATTTTTATATAAAATATAATAAAAAATATATAAATTATTAATATTTTATATAATATAAATACGCTAATTATCAAATCTCATCGAAATGGATTCTTAAAAGTTTGTAGTTGATAATGATGTTCGATTTGAGTCATTTTACAGACAATTGATGAATGGATTGAATGAGTGGGACATTGGGAAATCAAAGGGGTAAAACTTTTCACCTGTACGTTTTTATTATAGTTGAGGCCCTTTGTTCAGCATGCCAATTTAATGTTGCTCCACTTAGATAATGGTTATTAGTGCTGGGAGTTGGTGCTTAAAGCAATAACAAAGAGGACAAATAATAACATACTAATTTTTTCCCCGTTCAATAACATTTTTCAATTTCAGATTTTTAGGTGTTATTTTTAAGACAACAAGATGGGACAATAAATTTGATATGAGGGATAATTATGGTATTTGAAAAAAATGTTAAAAGTAATTTGTTTTGACTCTAATGATTTAAGGGTGGTTTTATTAACACCTAAAATTTTGCTTTATACACTGCAAAAATTATATTACAAATTTAATTTTAAATTAAATTCCTTAAATATCTATTGATAAATTATGTTTTTGTCCTCAATACACCCTTTTTCATTATCTTTTCTTCTTTTTTCTTTCTTATTCTCTACAAACCTAAAACCTACTCAAAATTTATACAAGTACTTGTATTATCTTGTACACTGTTAAAATAGAAAGTGAACTTTGAAAAACCTCTAGTAGTAATGAAGATTTTGGACCAAATAGTTGGATAACTAATTTTAAACCCAAATTCACATACCATCTCTCTTTGCTTGAGATTGTTGGTGACTTCCACTAATATGACATTTCCTATTATGTTTGTGTACATAGAGGCCGAGCACTATGACTAGGGATAGATGCACAGTAGAGGTAGTGGAGGTAGCTACCCAACTAAGATTCTTGTACCCTTTATAAATATATTATAAAAATACTAAAAAAGTTTAAATTCTTTATAATGTCTCATTGAAAATAAAAATAAAATATATAGTATATGTAAAAATCAAAAGCTGTATTAATTAGAAATAAATTATAGATATCTGAACAAACAAATGATTTTAGGGTTTTTATTAAAAGAAAAAAAAGCAAGTATGTTGATGAAAATATCTTGATCTCGCCTTAATGTTATCTTGAAAGATATAAGAGCATATATATATATATATATATATATAAAGCAAGTCAAAATTTTGACTTTGTTTTCAACTTGCATTTGATAAAAATATCTTGAGAATTACAAATGAATTGTTCTTGGCATTACAAAGATGAGATCAAGATATTGTAAATGCAATAGCATTAGTAAGAGTAGCGAAACAACAACTACAAATGATAAGAGATGAGAGATGTGAATATTTGCACGAAGAGGTTTCTTTATTTTGTGAAAAAAACAATATTGGCATCCTAAATATGGATGATATGTTTGTAACTTGTGGAAAACCTTAATGTAATGCTCAAACAATGATAAATTTATATTATTATCGGGTTAAGCCATTTTACATAGTAATTGATATGTGACTTCAAGAGCTCAATAATCATTTTAATGAGATGAATATAGAGTTATTTTTTTGTGTAGCTTCTTTAAATCTTAATGATTCTTTTGCAATTTTTGATAAGAAAAAGTTGATCCATCTTACTCAATTTTATATAGCTAAATTTTCTAATGTGGAGCTAGTAGTTCTTAGCAATTAACTTGAAACTTGCATTGTTGATTTAAGATATCATGATGAGTTTACAAGCTTGAAAAATATTAACGACCTCTCTATGACACTTGTCGAGACAAAGAACATTTTATGCTTCCATTAATATACTTGTGAAATTAGCTTTAATATTATCAATTTCTACTGTATTAGTTGAAAGAACTTTTTCTGTTATAAAGATTGTGAAGATTTTCCAGTGCTTTCATAATATAAAAACTCATAGAGAACAATTGTAATATATTATTTTTATGTATACATAAAATGGTTTTTTTATGCATTTTAGTTAACTTATATATATATATATATTCAATATTATCTATATTTTCTTCCACTGAGTATAAATATTTGATCCATCCCTGGCTATGACAACTACATTAGGCATTGTTTAAGTTAAAATGTTTGAAACTTCTTTGTATATTTCCTAATGTCATTTTTACTTATAGAGATTTAGTATTGATGAATGCAATACAGGCTATATTTCCTAGCATAAAAAATTTTTATGTAGATAATGTATCTCAAGAAATGAGCTTATGAATTGTAAAAAGTTTTTTTAAGTGAAAGGATAAATGAGAGGCATTCATGTCAGGTACAAGTGTTCTTGTATTCTCTTCTACCTATGATGACTATGAAAAGCATCTAAATTCATTGAAAATTTATTACCATACTTATTCGGGTACAATTAAGTATGTGAAATAGTAGTAATTGACAAAATATAAGGTTAAATTTGTTGTTACTTGGGCAGATAAAGTAATGCACTTTGAAAATGTTACAATAAATAGGTATGATTTGTTTTTGTTTTTAAGATTATTTGGATTTGCATAATTTACAATAAAACATTCATTCTAATATACCTTTATTAATTTGTTTAGGGCTGAGAATGCACATGCAAAATTAAAGAGATATCTTGGATCATTTCGAGAGGATTTTGATCATTGTAGAGTACAATGAATGCCCTTATTAAGTTGCAACATACATAGATAAAGGCTTTATTTGAGAAAAATCTTATGATTGTCAAGCATAATTACAAGCCTTTATTGTTTAAAGAATTATGAGGTTTGGTATTTAGGAGCATACTCAATATGATATTTATGGAGACAAAATGAGCGAATCAGGTTGAGATTAACAAGCATACTGGTCATTATGTGATCAAATGCAAACATGGATTACCTTGTACACATGAAATTATAGAGCACATAAGGGTGAAAAGTTCAATTTTTTTTTTATCTAAAGTACATCTCTATTGGAAGAAGTTAGATTTAATAAAGAGCCAAGTGGTTGACATCTTTGAAAAATTGACCATTGTGTTTGAGGTTAAGCGAATCATAAAATGATTAAATGATAGTGATGAGTTTGGTAAATTAACCATGAAAAAAAGTGATGAGAACTGAGTGATTTATCAACAACTACCTTGATTCCACAACTAGATATTGCTACGACAAAAAGTGGTAGAACTATTAAACTAGATACATCTATGCAAGTGACCCATCACATTATGAAGTTGTGTTATCTATATAAAATAGTACATCATCACTAACCACTGTGAATTTATTGAAAGTGACAACATATATTGACAAACTTCCTGTTCAATGTTCTCATGGTAAACGAAAAATGTAATATTTGGATAGTTTATTAGTAGAGTTACATATATATATATAGACCATTGTTCATGTTGAGACAAATAAATATTGTTGATTTCATTCTAATACTAGATTGCTTAGATTAGGTTTAAATGGTTGGGTACAAGTGCAACAAATTTTAATTAATAAGTTTAATTAATATCGAGACAAATATGTCACATTGTATGAATCCATGGTGAGTGTCGAGGAATTGTTATAAAACTTATATGTTTTGACACTTGTGCCTCCTACGAAAAGTGGATGACCTTACTTGATATGAGTCATTTGATTGCCTTATGATATAATATCGTGCTAATCCAAATCAATTTGAGATAGTACTAGAGTTATCTCATTTTTAGATTAATACGACCAACATCATTGTAGCACAGAGCCATTATGATTATATTTGTAAATGATTGTCATTTTGTACAATTACCATTAATTAGATTTGATATTTAACTTTTTTATTATTTATAATCACATTACAATTGATATTTATCATATCTATTTTGTGCAGGTGTTGATGAAATTGCTCCCATCAATACCTCTAATTACATGCAGTTGGAGTAAGATTCGATATGAAGGTGCTTGAAGATGGAAGGCTCTATATGTACCATGTATAGAGGATTTAAAGTTATTTTTTTAAAAAAACTTTGATGTATCCACCCAAGAAACAATTAACATAAATTGATGACTTTTTATACATTATTAATTTATTTATATGTTTTATTTGATTTTTAGGATACGTAGTTACTTGATTATATGTTTTATATTTAACAACTTTGTAAATGAATACGTTATACTTTGATAATATTTGTAGCAAATAAAGTTATATAATATCAATACTATAAATGTCAACATAAAAATACAATATAATGCCAAAATATAATTACAATTATAAAGTTTATCTACATTAAGGTACACATAAAAAATTCCTACTCCTTAACCTTAAGTTTTTTAAATTGAACATATAGATGCTGTGATGAAGCGAACGATGCTAGGGTGGGGAGCTTGCAACACGGACGATTTTGACTCTGATGCTAGGTTGGTGAGTGAAAATGATCAAGTAGTGCTACCATCGATGATGGAGGTGGAAAGTAAAGGGAATCGGGTGATGTTCCCATTAGTGCTGAGGTTGGGAGCGAAGGGGATCATGTGGTGGAGTTGATGATGGTTTAGAAGTTGATGTCTATGAATGATGGACTAAGTATAGATGCCTTGTTAGACCTATCAAAAATGACCCAAATAAGATGGCATGTGTTTTAAAATCCACATCTCTCCATACATCCACTCCTTGATGTAATTCACCAGAACTAGTAATCCCAAGAATAGAAAATGCCATTAAGCTTTGTTATAAAACATTAACAAGGAAAATCAATATCAATAACATGTAATTAATATTGTACAAGTAATAACTACTAAAGTTATGACTTATTGTATCTCTAATAGGCTTACTAATGATTGGGGTAAACTGAAATCATAATCTATACACCAAATACTGAATGTGCTGATAAGAAATTGATGCGTACCAAGCATCATAATATGGTGAAAATTTCTTTGATGCAGCTATCAATGCCTTTGATAATCGATAGGTAAAACATGCATATCCCATTGTTCCAAAACTAATGCAAATATTTATATACAACTGTCATAACGTTTAGGTTAGGAACATACCCATTATACACAAAAATCATAGAGTTGTCACCAATCTTTTTTATCTAGGTGTGATTGGTCACTTATGTGAATCTATATTTTTTAATGTTGTCCTAAGTTTAAACTAAGAATCCCTAAAAAGAATAGGTTCTGGTTTACATAATTAGAATTAAGATTCAGGAGTCGGTTATGTGCAGGAAAAGTATCAGCACCTTATATGCCCAAAATTGGTACCAAGTTAATTATGTGCTATCTTACCTAAGTCTTAATAAAAGATAGCTTTTATCATGCCAATCAATTCCAATCCTACACACTATGGTGATACAAAAATTCTATCAGAATATCAAGTAATCATGCAATAAATATTAAATCATACCATGTAAAAATTATTATGCAAATATATTATAAATCATACCAAAAATCATATAATAATATCACACCTAGATCATGCTAAAATATTCATGCAAGAATGTCATGCAAATATATTAATTATCTTACAGTAATAATAATAATCATATAAATTTATAATATCATGCAAATATATTAATAATTATGTAATTAAATATAATCATGCAATTAGATATCATTCAAATATAATATTAATCATGCAATAACATAAAATATCATATCATGCAATAAAAATAAAATCATGTAGTAATATTTGTAGACACTGAATTTTGTTCGAAACATTTTAACATAGTTAAATAAAGCCCATTTGAAGCCCGTAAAAACACCCCTTAAAAAACCTATAAAAAGTGTTGTTATTTGGGCTTAATAAACAAAGAAAAAGGTGACCTATATGATTACTATCAAACTCTTTCACATGAGATTTATATGGATGATACATTTTCATATAGATGCATAAGAAATAAAGAATAAATGAAACAAGTAAACCCCAAAGTCAATCAAATCAAAATTGCACAAAACTTAGTCAAAATAAATAGGATCGGGGTCAATTCTTAAAGTTCACAACCTAATTGGAATCAATGTGGTTTAAAATTAAATTTGGTGATTTTTAAAATACTAAAAATTTTTGTTGCATTAGGAGAAGTACAAAATTACTAAAATGCCCTTTAGAGGGTATTTTCATAATTTGGCCTTCCCAAACTTGGATTTTCATGAAACTTTTCAGATTTAATTTCATAATATTTCATGATTTTTAATGCATTTGAAATCACAATAGTACATCAAAAAATGTAAAATTACCAAAATACCCTTATAAGGGTATTGTCATAATTTGGCTTTTTCAAGCTTGAATTTTCAAGAAACTTTTCAGATATCAATTTTTATAGTATTTCATGATTTTTTATGCATTTGAAATCACAATAATACCCCAAAAAGTGTGAAATTATGAAAATACCCCATACAAGTGTATTTTCGTAATTTATCTTTTTCGATCTCGGATTTTCATGAAACTTTTGATATCTCAATTTCATAATATTTCATGATTTTTGGTGTTTCAAAGTCCCAAAAATGAGTATGAAAATATTGATTTCTAAGAAAATAGCCTACATACCAAAAACTTTATACTATGAATAAAATATCTTTTCATGGGTTCAGAGGATATAAAAATCCAACCTTTGCTATGAATAATGTGGACCATTGGATCTTTTATTGATTTTGATCCAATGGGCAAAAGTGATTCCTTGAAAAGAGAAAAAAGAGAAACTTTGACCCTTGGATGAGATTTAATCCAAGGGTCTATATTCACCAAGAATGAGATCTTTTGGGGGGCCACTCTTAAAAAGAAATGGGTCCTGCTATTGAAAGAAAAAAAGGGAGCTGAAAAAAAAGTACATAAAAAAAGGAAAGATACTACCATAAAAAAAAAGAAGGTAAAAAAAGAACCAATACAAAAGGTCTGAAGGAGAAAGGAAAAAAAAGAAAATGAGAGGAGTCTATCGAAAAGGAAGAAGGAGTTTGTTGAGATAAGAGTTTGTAAAAGGAAAGGAGGGGTCTGTTGAGAAGAAAGCTTAATGAAGGAAAAAAAAGTTGTAGTTCTTGAAGATTTTTTTTTTGAAAAGGTAGTTCCTTCATTTCCCTTTCAACCTTGTTGTCTTCATCTCTTCATTTTCACCTTTTCTTTATTCTAGCATATAGTTGTGCAACGCATGTTATTTTGTTTGAAGTTTAAAATTTGTTTTTCTTTCTACATACTAAACCTCATTGAATATGTCTACTGATGTTTGAAACTTCATTCTCTGCATGGCTATACCATTTTTCATTTCAATGAGTAAAAAAAAACTAGATTCTTATTTCCTTTATGTAGCGTTTGTCATAACTCATAGATCTATGGATTTATAGCTAGACTTGGAATGGAAAGGAGTCACCACCAATCATTTTTGGTGAGGTGTAATTGGCCACCTGATTTAAGCTGAACTGTAAAACAGAGGTTAGGTTCGAAAGTTAATTGCACATAGAGAAGGTTGTAGCACCCCCGATACACCCATCCAAAGAATGGTTACTAGCTTGATTTCAAATTATGTAGGCCTTGTTTATTATTTTTTATTTACCAAATAGTAAATTTTATATTTTCCCCTTTTTATTTTATTTTTTACTTATTTTTTTATTTTTATTATTTTTGTATAAAGGACAAAATAATAATTTTCCTTTTTTTTTGAAAAAGATAAAAATATTTTTTTATTTTTTTCTTTAAAAAAATCAAAAATAAAATAAGGATAAAATAAATAAAGCAAAATCAAAATCAAAAAATAAAAAAATGGAAAAAGGAAAACTTACGGTTGGGACGGGTTAGGACACGGGTCAGTGCACGGATTTTCGGGTTGAAGTGCAGATCCTGGCTTAGTGAAACGACATCGTTCTAGAGTGGTATAAAAGGGCCCTTTTAGCATTTTACTCAGAAACCTCAGAACCTTTCTCTCTCTACCCTTCAAAATCCTCTGCCACTTTCTAAAAACCCACCGAAAAGTTTTACCAAAAATTGAAAATCCCACTAGTTTTTGGACACTTCACAGAAAAATTCAACTGAAAATTGGAGAACCCATCGGTTTCTGGAAAGCCTGTCAAATTCTGGAAATCTCATCAGAATCTCACAGGAAAATTCAAATCTTGGCGAAAAATTCATCTTTCGTCGAAAAATTCATCCCAAACCCAAGAAAACCTAGAAAAATTCCAAAAAAAATCTTGAAAAATTTTAAAAAAATTCCTAAGTCATCTTAAACTTCCCCAGAACCTTTTACTACTTTGAAATCACTTCCAGGAGCCTAAAATCCCTCAAGAACTCTAAATCAAAACCAAAGTCCCAATTTTCAAATCCCAGAAGCCCCTTCTGTCAGAATTTTCTTAGAACCTTTTCAATAATTTTCTCTCTACTTTCTCTCTGTTTCTGTGTATGTGTCTTAATGTTGGAATTAGTCTCATTTATATGAAGCCTAGGATCAATTCAGAAAACGATAGAATCAATCCTAGGCTTGATTGCTAGGATTGCATTCTGTTCAGATGAGATTTTATGTCTAAAATTTCATCAATATTCATTTGATTCTATGTTGACCTGAAAATATGGTGATTCTTATCTTCGTTCACGTGCAGATTAAGCAGAAAAGGAAACAAAAAAATAAAAACAAAAATAAAAGTAAAAAATAAAAAAAATAATAATAGTAACAATAATAATAATGATGATGATGATAATAATAATAATACAGAATCTAATTGTACCAGAGTAGACTGTATGGGCCTAGTCGATTTAACCAAAATGGGCTCAATTGGGCTCGACCCAAAATGAGCCCAATTAGGCCCAATAAAAAATGAGCCCAGTTTGGCCGAGAACATAATGGCTCCAACTGGACTTGGACTGGAATGGGTCCAACTGAATTGGACGAGAATGGGTCTGATTAAACCTGGATCAAAACATATGTCCTATGGGCTTTAACTAAAATGGGCTCAATTGGATCCAGACCAAAATAGGTGTTTACAACTGCCCCTTTTTGCATATCTTTGTTAGATAAAAATGTTGCAAAAACTCAGATACTCATTATGGACTTGAATTTGAAAAATGACCTGAACTGAACTAAGGTCAAGAGATCGAGATGAAATCATGAGGCAAAACAAAGTGACCGGGATCAAGTCGAGGTCGAAATAAATGATTAGAATGAAACCACAAATCAAGAAGAATGATCTGGATTAAACTAAGATCAAGTGACTGAGAGAAAACTACAAACCAAAATAAAAGTGACCAAGACTAAATCGAGGTCAAAATAAATGATCGGGATAGAACCATGAATCAAGAAAAATGATATGGACTGAGCCAATATCAGGTGATCGGGATGAAACCATAAATCATCAGGAGTGATTTGGACTGAGCCAAGATCAAATGATCGGGACAAAACCACAAGTCAAAATAAAGTGACTAGGACCAAGTGAAGGTAAAAAATAAATGATCGAAATGAAATCATGAATCATTAGAAATGATCTAGGCTGAGCCAAGATCAAATGACTAAGGCGACACCACAAGTCAAAATAAAGCAACTAGGACCAAGTCAAAGTTAAAATAAATGATCAAGATGAAACCATGAATCATTAGAAGTGATTTGGGCTGAGCTAAGATCAAACGATCGGGGCAAAATCATAAGTCAAAATAAAGTAACCAGGACCGAGTCAAGGACGAAAATAAATGATCGGGACAAAACTACAAATCATAAAAATGAGATAATGCAAATGCATGCCTTATCTAATATGCAAATGAATAATTAATTATGGTACTAGGACTTTTGTATTCTCGTTTATATACACTTTTAGTAGAGAAACCATTAGGTATTATCACGTTCACCTTTACTATGCACCCTAGCAGAGAAATCTCCTTTCACATTTGGTAAAGAAGCTATTTTTCATCAAATTGTGGGTGCATCTCAGTAAAGAACCCATCAGCCTAAAGTCATCAACTTGGAAACATGTTCTTTGTTAGAGAAATCATTTTTCATGAACCTAGAGTCATGCAAGGAAATCATTTTTCATCAACCTGGAGGCATGTTTCCCTATTTTTTTGTTTGTTTGTTTGTTTTTTTTGCCTTTATCTTCTTTAATCCTTCAAAATAACACATTTTTTATGATTTCATTCAATTATTAATCATTATCCCAATTCTAAAGTATGACAATGTAAATTATGCATTTTTTCCATTCATGGTAAGGCATAAAGAGGAATAACAATGTACATGACTTAGAGAATGATAAAATGGCTTTCATTCATATGGATAATCAATTATAGATGATGGTGTGAAGGAAAAAAATGTATAGAAACTGTTATTTTAGGGATAAAGTGCCTTGGGACAAATGATTAGATAACCATGACAACAAATTTCAAATTTTCCTTCAAAAACTTAATCAAAACTTGATGCCCCAACACTTCAAAGCTCTTTGGAATTTATTGTTCTTGATATGCCAATTTCAGTGCCTTTTAGAGTTTTAATCCTTTGTTCAAAGTCACTTTTTGGGTTAAACTTCTTTCTTATGTGGTTCAAACCACTTTTTCGGGTTTTCAATTTGACCTTTTTTTTCTTTTTTTTTTTTTAGGGTTCAAACTGCCCTTTTGGGTTTTTAATTTAACTTTTTTTCTCTTTTTTTTTTAGAGTTCAAACTGCACTTTTCAGATTTTCAATTTGACCTTTTTTTTTTTTTTTAGAGAATCAAGCAATATACTTGTTACTATGTCAAAGTTGATAAGACCATGGAGTTCATCTCCATCCATCTCTAACAAGATCAAGGTTCTTTCAAAAAAAACTTTTTTTACCGTATAAGGCCCTTCCAAATTTGGAGTCTATTTTTCTCTATAGTCATGATGATTTAAAGGATCTTTTTCAACACCAATTCTCTCTCTCGAAATTGTTGAGGCCTGACTTTTTTATCATGAGCTCTCATCATTTTTTTTTTTGTATAATTGGTCATGGCATAAGGCCATCAATCTCTTCTCTTCAATAAAGTTTAATTGCTCATAGCATTCCTGAATCCATTCATCTTCTTCTAGTCTCACTTCCTTTAAAACCCTTAGAGATGAGATTTTTACTTCTACTGGTAATACAGCTTCCATCCCATAAACCAAGAAAAAAAAGTTACTCTTGTAGAGGTGCGCATAGAAGTTCGATATGCATGTAAGACAAAAGGCAACTTCTCATGCCAGTTTTTATATGTTTTAGTCATCTTTTTTAGAATCCTTTTGATGTTTTTATTTGCGACTTCCACTGCACCATTCATTTTCAGGCAATATGGGGTTGAATTATGATATTTGATTTTGAATTGGGCACATACTTCCTGCATCATCTTGTTATTTTGATTCTTGACATTATCTGATATAATTCTTGTTGAGAGCCCATATCTATAAATTATTTCTCTTTTAATTAATTTGTAGATCACTGTTCTAGTCACTGTCGTGAAGGAGGCAACTTCGACCTATTTAGTGAAGTAGTCAATCATCACAAAAATGAATCTATTCCTATTTGAAGCCTTTGGTGTGATAGGGCCAATGACATCTATCCCTCACATAGAAAATGACCAAGGTGGCACTATGACATGTAAAGTATTGGGTGAAGCCTGAATTTTATCAGCATAAATTTGATATTTATGGCATATTCGGGCATAGTCAATACAATCTCTTTCTATCATTAACCAATAATTTCCAACTCGTATGACTTGTCTCACCATATATGCCCATTTGCATGTGCCCCACATACACCATTATGCACCTCTTCAACAATTCTTTTGGCTTCAAACATATTTATACAATGGAGTAACACTTGGTCTTTACCTTTTTTGTACAAATTTTCCCCATCTAGAAAGAATCCCATGGCTAATCTTTGTAGGACTCTTTTATCATTTTTTTTTGCTTGATTTAGATACTGTTGATCTTTTAAATACTGCATGATATCATAATACTATGGGCGGCCATCATCATCTTCTTTTAAGTTAGCATAATGTATTGGCATATCTTTGATATCCAATTTGATAGGCTGGATTTCAACAGTATCACCAATCTATACCATGGTAGTCAAAGTAGCTAAGGCATCCACAATTTGATTTTCTTCTCGAGTCAAGTGTTCAAACTAGACTATTTTAAATTGTTTGCACAGCTCTAAAATGTACTTATGATAAGGGATAAGTTTTGAATCCCTTGTCTCCCATTCACCTTTCAATTGATAAATGACTAGAGTTGAATTTCTAAACACCTTTAATATTTCAATCTTTCTGTCTAAAGCTACGTGTAGCCCCATAACATAAGCTTCATACTCAGTGACATTATTGGTGCAGTTGAAATTCAATCTTACCATAACAAGACAGTAGTGCTCCATTAGAGATATCAAAACTGCTATGATTCTATGCCTCATGGCATTAATGGCCCCATCAAAATATATTCACCATGTTTCATCATCATCATCATCGTCTTCTGATTTTAAAATGGCCGTTAATTCTTCATTCGAAAAATCAAACTTCATGGGTTCATAATCTTCAACGGCCCTATTTGCCAAGAATTTAGCAATTTGCACCTCTTTTGATTGCCTTTTGACTTACATATGTTATGTCATATTCAGAAAGCAACACTTGCCATCTTACTATTTTTCCTGATAGTAAAGGCTTCTCGAAAATATATATGATGGGATCTAATTTAGCTATGAGTAAAGTGGTATGGTACAGCATGTACTGCTTGAGCCTTTTAGCCGTCCAAGCCAAAGCACAACACATTTTTCCAGTGATGAGTACTTGAACTCATATTCTATGAATTTTTTGCTCAAATAATAAATAACTTTTTCTTTCTTACTGGATTCGTCATGTTAGCTCAACACACATCCCATCAAGCCCTCTTATACCGCTAAGTATAGAATTAGTGGTTTTCTAAAGATAAAGGGTACTAATATTGAAGGGTTTGATAAGTACTGGTTGATCTTATCGAAAGTTTCTTAACATTGTTCATTTCACTCTCTGGGATTATTCTTTCGAATGAGTTTAAAAATGGGGTCACATTTTAGAGTGAGCTCAAAAATGAACCAAAAAATATAATTTAGTCTGCCCAATGTATTTGGTGGGGATAGATTTTGAATGGCCCAAATTTTGTCTAGATCTACTTCTATCCCACTTTCGCTCACTATAAATCCCAGTAGCTTTCTTGATTTGGCTTCGAATATACATTTAGCTAGATTCAACTTAAGCTGGAACTTTCTCAATCTTTCAAATAGCTAAGGTTAATTACATGATCCTCTCCTTTTCGGGACTTAGTAATCATGTTGTCCACATACATCTCAATCTCTTTGTGCATTATGTCATTGAAGAGTGTCACCATAACCCTTTGATAAGCTGTCCCAGCATTCTTTAGCCCAAAGGGCATAACTTTATAACAAAAGGTTCCCCACATAGTGATAAAAATGGTTTTTTCCATGTCATTTGAAGCCATTGTTATCTGATTGTACCCAAAGAATTCATCCATGAAAAAGAATATTGAATGTTAGGCTGTATTATCCACCAAAGTATCGATATGCGATAAAAAAAATTATCTTTAGGGCTAACTTTACTCAAATCTCTATAGTTCATGCACATCCGTACCTTACCATTTTTTTTGGGAATAGGTACGATATTAGCTACCCGTTTGGGATACCTGGCCACTTGTAAGAAGCCTGCATCAAATTGTTTTGTAACTTCCTTTTTTATTTTCAATAGCATCTTTGATTTCATTTTTCTTAGCTTTTGTTGTATCAGTTTACATCCTAGCTTTAATGGTAACTTATGCTCTACTATTTCAGTATTGAGTCCAGGCATATCTTGGTAAGACCACGCAAAGACATCCATAAATTCTTGAAAAAAATGTTTTAACTGTTGTCGGTCAACAACTGAAAGTGAAGTACCAATCTTGACTTCTTTCTTATTTTTAAGATCACTCAAATTGACCAATTTGAATACTTCTTGATGAAGCTCAATGGATTTATTTTCTTATTCAATCATCTCATTAAATATGAGGAAAAAGTATATTTTTCAAAATCTTTTTCAGTATCAAGGTCATCGGTATTAATTGAATTCTTAAAGTTAAACCCCAGATTGTTGTCATGATTATCTTTGCATTTATTCGGGGACCTGAAAGTTAATAGAATACAAAATATTGGTAAGAGATTTTGATGGTGGAATGAATGGAGTGTAAGAAATGAACAAAATGCATACTCTTACTTTTATTAAAATAATGCCAAATAAAGGGCCCAAACATAAGATTTCATCCTAATGCTCTTGGGCATAAGCGATCAAGAGATGTGATTATATTAAAGGAAAATTAGGGACACTAGGCATTGGATGATCCTCTAATTTCGTAATTCATATCCTGATGGGCAAGGGAAAACCATGGCTTTTTCATGTTGGCTTTTATCACCCACCATGTGAATAGATAGCTTGGCAAAAGCTTCTTTCCATTTCGGTTCCTTTTTATCCTCTTCAGCTTTTGGAAACATGTATCCTCTAAGAGTAAAAATCTCATTTAAGTGGGGAACAATTGTGACTCATTCTTTACCCTTTTACGAAAGCTTGGTGCTTCCTCCATATCATAACCTAATCTTGCTCTACCACTATTATCCTTAAGCTTTGGTAATTCTTTCATCCCTTGAAAGTTAACCAAACCCAATACTCTATATTAACCATCTAGTTAATCATGATTTGACTAAATTTGAGCCTTTACCCACTGCATTGATTGGTTCAAAAGATCTGTATGAGTACTTCAATGATTCTTCCGTCGCTTCTACATATGGGGTATTTATGGGTTGGGTTACCAGTAAATCTTCTTTCCCGACTACAATTACCAATTGCCCTTCTACATTGAACTTGATTTTCTAGTGCAATGAAGAAGGAATAGCGCCTATCTTGTGGATCCATGGTCTTCCTAATAAGCAGTTGTATGATAGAGAGATGTCAATGACTTGAAATTTTATATTGAAAACACATGGGCCAATCTGTATAGGCAGCTTGACATCTTTCAATACTTTTCATCTAGTCCCATCAAATGCTCTGACCACCATGTGACTGTTTTGGATATGAGACATATTAAAGGGTAATTTTACCATAGTGGACATGGACATAATATTAATGGCCGACCCATTGTCAACAAAGACCTTAACTACTATATGGCTTTTGCATTTGACAGTGATAAGCAATGCCTTGGTGCTTTTTCTACCTTCTAGTGGGATCTCATTATCACTAAAGAAGATATAGTGTGGCACTACCAGATTACCTACCAAATGATTCATATATTCCACAGAGACATTATAGGCCACATAAGCCTGATTCAATACCTTTAACAAGGTATTACGATGTGATAACAGAGAAATTCTGGTTGGCATCTTATTCAATTGCTCTACCACAGAGTACTTGTTGTGTTTGACTAGCTTCAAAAACTCACAAGCCTTATTTTTAAGCATAGTTTTCAATGTATCTTTCTTTATGATTTTTGGTTCAGTTTGCTTCTCTTTCTCTTTTTTTGACTTATTTAAAGTCTTCAGAGTGTAATATCTCTCACTTTTAGTTATACCTCCTACTCTTGTTATATAGGTAGTTTTAGCTTTTGGCACATCTTTTTACTGTCCTTGAACTGTCACCTCACATTCATAATTCCAAAAGACTGCTTTATTATCCTTATAAGAAAATGGGCATAAAACTTTGAAGGATATTGGTTTGAGAACAAACTTATTCCTAGCTGATTATGGTTTCTCTTTATAATGTATAATGATAGGTTTTGGTACCCATATGTCTGTCATAGCCACCTCAATGTCATTTAAAGCTTTCCACTCTTCATACAACTCTATTTGGCAGAAGTCCATTAGTTTCTGAACTTCACCACAAAAACTATTTATAAATGTCAATTGAATGAGCTAATATCCCATCATGATATTTACATATCTGAGTTGGACTGGATTTTTCCACATTAGTGCATGGAGCCATTGGTTGTATCATTCTAGCTTTATGTAAGGCCTCATATAGCTAGTCGAATGGCATCTTAAGCTTTTCTACTCTTCTTTTCACATCCTTTTTATCCATGTCCAAAGCATTAATTGTATAACTAGGTAAAGGGTTCCTACTGACATTAGGTGCAGAACTTCCACTTGCATCAAAGCTTACCAACCCTTCCTTAATCAAATTTCATACCCTATATTTAAAAGGGATACAATTTTTAATAGAATGCCCTACCACTCTGAAATGATGTCACAATGGGCATTGAAGTCATACCACTTGAGGTAAGAAGGTTCAAGTTGTTTTATAGGGACAGAAGCTATTAAATGATTTTTGTAGAGCTCTTGATATAGCTATGTATAGCTCATAGGTATTGGGTCAAAGGTTGGTCTTTCTCTAGTTCGTGGTTCTCTAATATTGTTTATAGTGCTGACTGGGTGAATCGAAGAACTTGAAGAAGATGGATAAAATGGTCGAGTAGTTAACTAGTATGAATATACGAAAGTATGGCTTACTATGTGATGGTATGTAAGGTAAGTAGGTTGAGAATAGCTTCTAAATTGCTACCCCTCACGACTCATGGCTTGAGTCTCATTTTCTTTTTTCTTAGGTACTTTCTTAGAGGACTCACCTCCTTCAAACTTGCCATTTTTGATAGAATTTTCAATGATCTCTCCCAAAATCACCATGTCTACAAAATTTTTAGTTTCATTCTCAATCATCCTCTCATAATAAAGTGATTTTAAAGTGCTCACAAATAGCACAGTGGTTTCTTTTCTTGTTAAAAGAGGTTGTACCTAGGTAGCCATATCCCACCACCTTTGAGCATATTGCTTGAAGGATTCAGATGCTTATTTTCCATTGCTTGTAGGGAAAAATGATCAGGAGCCATGTTAATTATGTGCCAGTACTGGTTAATAAAAGATCTAATAAGATCTTTCTATGTCTTGATACGAGTCCTATCTAATTGGATATACCACCTTACCATAGATCTAGTCAGACTATCTTGAAACATATGCATGAGCAATTTTTCATTACTGGCATGTACAACCATTTTATGGTAGTACATAGTAATATGTGTGATAAGATACTTGGTACCATCATACTTTTCAAACTCTGCTACTTTAAATTTTGACAACATTATTACATCTAATACCAGGCAAAGTCCCACTGCATCTACGGATCTATAAAAGTCTATTTCTTTATAGCCCTTAGTCTTTTTTCAAGTCTGTTCATAGCTTAATCAGTTTTAGAATCTCCCAAGGCATAGCTGTCTATGGCTTTTCCTTCTCCTTTTCCTCATATACAATAAGAAGTTGAATGGGCTCAGTTGCTTTCTCTACAAAGATAGGATTATCATAGCTTTGGACATTCTCATGACCTAGTGCATAGGTCATTCCTGGGTAGTTATACTTCGGAGGTGCTGTTTGTTGAGGCTGGAAGAATGGTGTGGCTTGATGTTGTGGTAGGCCGAAGCTTAGAGGATATGTCGAATTAGTAGTTTCCTGGGAAGTATCTTCTTTCATCGATTTTCCCCTATTTATCTTTTTTAAGGCCTTTAAAATTTGGCTCAACTTTTTTTCAAATGCTTATTAGGCTTTCTCTATTTTTTCAAAGCGACTTGTATTATCCTATTCCATCTTTCTAGCTCGAGCCCAAGTGTTGTATTGATGAGAAGCTATTCTTGCACCATTGCACCATAATTAAAGATTCAATTACAATGCTATGATAATGAATGCATGAATGAATGTAATGCAAATGAAAAAAGATAAAAGTAAAAATATTTACCCCTTGAAAAAGATCCAACAAAAGAAAATTCTCGTTTATTCCATAGAAGTCTATTTACATCAAACCTAATATTGTTCCTCTATAAAAATACCTAGCTTGCTTACACTGGTCCTTAGCTTCCTCAATGAAGTTCAACAGTTTCTGCCTATGCTCTCATGCTGGTGTGATCAACGCCTTTAAAGTCTTAACCTTTTCTGCCATTTCGCCTGCTTAGATTATAGCTTTACCTATCTGAGCAGTAAGATATTCTATGTATCTCTGTCTTTCTAACCCTTCTTTTTTGCCACACCTCACCTGATGGGATATATCTCTGTACTGTTTCGTAAGGGTCTTGAAACAATTTTTCTACTCCCTCAATTTTAATGTCAGAGTCAGGATGTGATCCAAGAGCCATTGGTTCTCCTATTCCACCTTTATGAAAGCATTTTCTATATGGTTATGCTCCTATTTCAACTCTTCATTTTCATGAGCTAATTCAGTATTGTTTGTTTCTTTGGCTTGTACCTATATACGCAACTTCTTATGCTCTTGTTGTAACTCCTTCAGCTCTTTTAGGGCATCATCCCATTCTCTAACAATTTTCTAGGCCTTACTGTATTCCTTGGAAATTTTATGGGCTTGGACTTCTAGTTTCTTTACTTTGTTTTGCAATTAGTCCTTTTCTTCCTTCAGCTTCAAGACCTTTTATCTTAGTTTCTCCTTCTCCATCTCATGCTCTAACTTCGAAAGTAGTTTATCATACTCTTGACCCACGACAAGTGTGATCCTAAGGCTTAGATGCAATCTCTTGACTTTTCTTATCTTTTCAAACCAAATACCTTTGAGTGACTTGATCAATGAATGATCCTGGGCTTACTCTCTTGGGCTTCTTTTAGGCTTTGATTATGTTGTCAATCTTTTGAAAGGTTTTGGGCTCCCTATATGAGTAGTTGAATTGACCAAGCTTATGGGCCATGGGAATGAACTGTTCAGCTCCGTGCTGCTTCTTTATCATTAATGGGGTATAACTTGTTAACCCCTATAAGCTTAGAAGTGGGACCTCTATCTCATTTCCACATTGGTAAAGCATAGGTTCCTTGCCCATCCATGGAGCTAACTATTTTACCTAACTAGCAGTAAGTCCCTGTAGCAGACATTTTCACTCATTTTGAGTTCTTACAGTTAGATAAGTGTTCTAACAAAATTCTTTAATTAGATTCTAAGTATGGAGATAAAGTTTGGTGAAGGTACTTTTTTTGCATTCAAAATAGCTTTTTATCCACACATATAATAAGGGTATGCAACCCATGAATTATGCTTTGTCCATCTGCCTACAAAAACTTAGAGATCTGATAGTTTCTGCCAAGATGACTGGTGAAAGGTTACAACCTCCTTCAATATGCTCAAATAGATCCACCACTTCTATCTCAACATGCCCTAAAACCTTGGGGAAGATGACCAACCCATATACGACTAGAGCAAATGCATTCATTCCCTGGTCATCATCCAGATGCTTGGTGATGAATCCTAGAGGACCCCCCATGGAATACCCTTATGATCACCTTTCTCTTAAATGTATGAATCTATAGTCTCTTTTCCCATCCCTAGCATTTGGCTCAACTTCTTGTGGCTTCCTGATTTGTATTTCTTCATGTATGTTTTATCTGGATACAATAAATGCATACCAATCAAAGTCGAGTACTCCTCAATTATTGGTACTAGATCAACTTCATTAAAGATAAAACACTGGTAGGAAGGATCCCAAAACTATATCATCGCCCTGATTAGTGAGTAGTTAACCTCTACTAACAAAAGATATGCTATATGTCCAAATTTCCCACAAAAAGCCTCTTACCTCGAAGGGGTCATACTATTCTATATATTTGATAGGCCTTTCAAGGTGTTGTATTTAAGGAGTAAGTGGACTTCTCCTAATAGTGTAGAGATGTGACCAAGTGGTAAACAATCCCCTTCTATTAACTGTCTTTTTTTTTATTTTATCTTCACCTTTATGGGAGAATCACACTTGAACAACATAGATGAGGCACAAACTTGACGTTCTATGAAATCCATGAGGATCTTTACTGGAATGGTTTCAAGGCAAGAATTCTATGCAATCTGTGAACATGTTCATGAATATGTGCAAAAAAAGAGAAAAAGAAGACAAAAAAGTTAGTAAGTCATTTCAAAGAAATACAGGGAAAACATAACAGTTAAGTTAATAACATGACTTAGAATTTGGATTTTCTATAGAGGGTGGGAAAACAAGGCTCTATCTATGGTTGGGTTTTTAAAGTCGAATATATGTGGTTTGGGCCATTCCTAAAAGGTTCCCAAATTATTCCCTACATCATGGTCTATTACAAACTAGTAGGGTACCATAATCCTCGCCCATTATAGGCTTCAAGCAAAAAGGGTTCAATCTGGGTGGGAGTGTTTCATAGGCCCGTGCGAAAACATGAAATCTCATAAGGGCATAGGTATTTCACTCCCTCCTAAAGGTTGAGCCTAGGTGGAGGGCTTATGTTGTGCACATACAAGTGAATGACAGATATAATAAGCATATACTTAGGCAAATATAGATACTGAATAATAGGTCAGGCAAATAAATAATAATAAAGCAAATATAAGTAATGAAAAGAAATAATCTCAAATTTGTTAGACAAAGCTCAGATAATAAAAAATCTTTTACTGGCTTGACTATCATAGATCCTCAGCAAAATCGTCAAGCTATCATAACTGATAAATCCGTGAACCTATAACTAGACTTGGAATGGAAATGAGTCACCACCAATCTTTTTTGGTGAGGTGTGATTGGCCACTTGATTTAAGTTGATCTGCAAAATAGATGTTAGGTTCGAAAGTTGATTGCGCATGAGGAATGTTGTAGCATCCCCGATACACCTATCCAAAAGATAGTTATCAATTTGATTTCAAATTATCCAGGCCTTATTTATTATTATTTTTTATTTACTATATAGTAAATTTTATATTTTCCCTTTTTTATTTTATACTTATTTTTTATTTTTTTTATTTTTTTTATAAAGGACAGTATAATAATTTATTTTTTTTAAAAAAGATAGAAAGTTTTTTTTCTAAAAAAATCAAAAAAATAAAATAGGGGTAAAATGAATAAATTAAAATAAAAATAAAAAAATGAAAATGAAAAAAGGAAAACCTGGGTCAGGTAGGGTCGAGATGCGAGTTAGTGCATGGATTTTCGAGTCGAAGCGCGGATCCTAGCTTAGCGAAATGGCGTCATTTTAAAGCGATATAAAAGGGCCTTTTTAACGTTTTTCTCAGAAACCTTAGAACCTTTCTCTCTCTACCCTTCAAAATCCTCTGACCTCTCTTTAAAAATCCACCCAAAAGTTTTACTTAAAACTAAAAATCCCATCGATTTCTGGACACTTCGTCAAAAAATTTAGTCAGAAACTGAAGAACCTACCGATTTTTAGAAAGCCTACTAGATTCTAGAAATCTCACCAGAATCTCACTGAAAAATTCAAACCCTGCCAAAAAATTCAACCAAAAAATCCATCCCAAACCCAGAAAAACCCAAAAGAATTCCAAAAACAATCTCAAAAAATTCAAAAAAAAAAATGCCTAGGTCATCCTAAACTTCCCTAGAACCTTTTACTACTTTGAAATCACTTCCAGAAGTCCAAAATTCCTTCATAACTCCAAATCAAAACCAAAGTCCCAATTTTCAAATCCCAAAAGCCCCTTTTGCTAGAATTTCCCCATAACCTATTCAATAATTTTCTCTCTGCTTTCTCTCTGTTTCTATGTGTGTGTCTTAGTGTTGAAATCAATCCCATTTATAGGCAGCCTAGGATTAATTCAGGAAACAGACAGAATCAATCCTAAGCTTGATTCTTGGGATTGCATTCTATCCAAACGAGATTTTAAGTCCAAAATTTCATCAATATTCATTTGATTCTGTGTTGACCCAAAAATATGGTGATTTTGATCTTCGTTCACGTGTGGATTAAGTAGAAAAAGAAACAAAAAAAAGTAAAAAAAGTAAAAATAATAATAATAATAATAATAATAATAATAATAATAATAATAATAATAATAATATAGAATCTAATTGGACTAGAGTAGACTGTAATGGGCCTAGCTGGGTTTAACCAAGGCTCGACCCAAGATGGGCCTAACTAGGCTCGACCCAAGATGGGCCTAATTAGGCCCAGATCGAAATGGGCCTAGTTAAGCTAGGATTAGAATGGGTCCAACTAGACTTAGACCGAAATGGATCCAACTGAACTAAACGAGAATGGGTCCGATTGAACCTGGCAAAATATGTGTCCTACTAGGCTCGAACTAGAATGGGCTCGATTGGACCTGGACCAAAATGGGTGTCTAAACCGTCTAAAGCAGGGCTGCCATTTTTAGGTTAGTAATCCCACTTAAAGACCATTTATCCATTGTTTCGTTTTCCATTTAGCTAATATTAGATGAAAGTTTAGGGGGGAGACCACACTTTATCATGGGAAATGCCATTTCTGCTTTATTCATTCTCATTTAGCAATGGTAGTCTTGGTTGGTATTTTATTACCCTCCCCATCAGTTTTTTTGTTGGCTTCTTAGGTTGTACCCCATCCCTTGTACTTGTTTTAACTATCTCATGATTTAAATTGGAACCTCACAATGTTGTTGGATTAGAAAATCAAAAGCCTGGCTACTATTATATGTCAATCACGGTTTGGAGAGTTGTTTATAAGTTTACCTTATTATTTTCTTTTCCTTAAGTCACTTATTTTTTGTAATTAAACTTCCCTAAAAATTTGATAGCCAAAAGACACCTTGTTTATAAATAAAATGCAACTTTTTTTTTATGTCAGTTTCCAAATTTTCTTCTTTGACATTCTTGCCTTATTTCTTTTGCTTTTCAATGCTATTTCGATTAGATAAGGATGGTATTTGGTTGCCATTCGGTTTAGACATCACCTATGGGGCTCCTTCTTACTTGAATCTAATATTTTACATATTTTCTTGCATTTATTCATATCATGAATACCTATTTCTTTTAATTCTCTCTTGATGTTCTATTCAGGTTATAATTGCATGCCTTTTAGTTCCTTTTTGGTTGCTATTTTTATTGGTTTAATTTCATGTTCTTTTAAGTTCAATTGCTCATTTAAAATTTCCTTTAATTTTAAAGTTCATTTACCTTAAATTTCATGATGTTTAGCTATTGTGCATACATTATTTTTTTTTGGCTCATGTCCTTTTTAATATAGGTTAAGCTGTCTTTATTTGCTTGCTCTTTCATTTTCTCATAATTTAAATTTTATGTGCAATTTATGTTTCAAGCATTTTAATTTTTTTATGTTATTTAATTTGTTTCTTCTTTTTTAAAAAAAATAAAAATATATTGATAATAATGATAATAATAATTTATTAATAATAAATTGAATGAAATTTTTCGAAGATGATATTTTAGAGAAATCCGAGCAGTGATTCTTTAAAATATCTAGGTGATAATATTTTTCTAAAAATACTACCAAAGTAATGGAGTATTAAGAAAAATATTCAATACAAAAAAGTTTCATTTGTCTATTTTTCTAAAATTTTGATAGATGTTAATAACAATGTGTAAAGACTCTTTTAGTCATGATATTGATATAATTAAAGTTTAAAAATTAAATTAAGAATATAATTAATTAAGAAAGGAAAAAGTGAATGAAATTTCTAAGGATAAGATTCTAAAGAAGTTTGAGTAGAGATTCCTAAAAAATCCCTAAGTAAGAAAATTTTTCTAAAATATCGCCAAATCATCAGGGTATATAAGAAAATTTTCAACAAAAATTTTTGTTTACTATGTTCCTTTCAAAATTTTTAGTGATAATTGGAAAATAAGTATAGAGGATTAAAACATAATCAATATATGTTTTTTGTATGCATATTCTATTTGACTATTTGTAGTTCATAGTTTTAAATACAAATGAAATTTTTGATGATGATTTTAGGAAGTTTGAGTAGTGATTTTCGATAATTCCCTAGGTGAAAAAAGTCTTCTAAAAATTATCAAAGTATTGAAATATTTAGAAGTTTCTTTTCAATATGAAAAATTTTCATTTCTTAATTATTTTCTTTTGTTGGAACAATTTTTCTTAATAAATAAAAGTGTGTTTTTAGGAAATAAATATATTTATAAATAATTATATTATTACATGACTTTTAATAATTTTTATAAAAAATATATGAAAATCTCCAAAGATGAGATCATAAAAAAATTAAAGTAGTGATTCTTTAAGAATCTATGTAAGAAAATCTAAAAATCTATCTAAAATACCGTTAATATATTAGAGCATTTAGATTAATTTTTTATAAAGATTTCTCATTCTTTTATAAATGGCATAAAAATGAGTTTTTTAAAAATACTATTTGTTTTTTTTTTAAATTATAGATATCATATTTTATAGAAATAAATATGAACCTTTGAAGATAGGATTTTTTGAGAATTTCGAGTAGTGATTCTTAAAAATTTATTAAGTGAAATGGTTCCTTTTAATATTATTAGAGTATTTGAATTTTTCAGGAATTTTTCAATATAAAGTTCTTATTTATTTTTCAAGCTTGCTAAAAAATTAAAAATATGATTTTAAAGAAAATTAAGAAAGCTAAATTTTAAATACAAAAAATTAAGACCATTTTTATCAATATTAAAAGATAACACATACTTAATTGATATCATTTTAAATAAGCACTGTGGGGGTACTAATCTTTTCCCATAAATAACTAAATCCTAGACCCAAACTATTTTCATAGACTCAAAAATTATCTTTTTAATAAATTTTAATTAATTCTAAAATTTTATTAAGAAAGTAAGTTTTAATAGGTCGTCAATAACATCTAGTTAAAAAATATTGATAGCAACTCCATCTTTTGTTTTCCAAATTCATCTAGCAGTCTCTAAAATCATTATGATAATATTAATAAATAAATAACTATACAAATAAATATATTAATAATCATATAATCACATAAATAAATAAATTAATAACCATGCAATTAACGATATAAATCATTCAAATAAACATGCAATTAAATATATAATCATGCAAATAAAAAATATATAAACTATGTAAATAAATATGTAATTAAATATCTAATCATGCAATTAGTAATACATAAACCATGCAAATAAATATGCAATTAAATATATAATCATGTAATAATAATATATAAATCATGAAAATAAACATGCAATTAAATATATTAATAATCATGCAATCAAATTAAATATAATAATACAAATAAATATATTAATAATCATGCAAAATATTAATAAATCACACAAATAAATATATTAATCATGTAAACAAATATATTTAACAAATAAATTATCATGCAAAGATAATATTAGTCATGCAAATTTATGCAAAAATGAATACCATGCAATAAATATAAAAATAAAAGTAAGACAATTAAATATTATAAAAGTTATGTAAAAATCACAAAGAAAAAATGACAGTAAACATTACCTCAGTGAGTTCAACAATTTTTTACCTTTCAAAAACTTATACTTTCTGCCATAAATCTTAACCTTCTTTCCAAAAACTCTAACTGGATCTTCTTACAAAATTTTTTTGCTTGAATGCTTCTTCCTTATCGCTTTAAAACTTTGCCCAAATTTTTTTTTTTCAATGGCATCTTCTTGCAAAATTTTTTTGCTTGAATGCTTTTTCCTTATCGCTTTAAAACTTTGCCCAAAATTTTCTTTTTTTTTTCAATGGCCTTAATTTGATTTTGAAGTTAATTGCTATCAAGCTCCCCTATTAATCTTAAAATCAAGGTCTTTATATAGGGATGAAATCCCTTTCGATTTGGAAGAAATTAATTTAACCAAATCTAAGATTTTTCTCTAAATTTTATTTTCCATGTAATCTTCCCTTTTTCAATAGATTGAGCCCCCAAATCTTTCCAAAATTATTCAACCATTAAAGTTAAAATTTGAGACAAAATCGAAAAGTTGAATTGAACCTAAGATTGTTCAAGTAAAATCCTACATTTTTCATTTTTCCTTTTTCATTTTTTTTACTAATTGACTTTGACTTTTTTGACTAAAAAAACAAAAATTAACCAAAAATTAAACAAAAAAAATTAAAATACAAATAAAATTTAAGGCTTAATCTTTGAACCAAAAATTCACTTTTCCAATTAAGGCCCAATTGCACAATCAAAATTAAAATTCAAAACCCAATAAATTTGAAAAAATCCCTCAACAAAATAGGGTGTCATAATAGCATCATATGTGTTGGAGGATGCACCGAATTGGCTCAACAAAGGGCTTGAGAGGGTACAGGAATGGGTTATGTGTAATTGAATTGTCATACAATCCTCTTTAGATGATATGACTCTATGATAGCCCAGCACTTCATATACTCAAAAAAACAAAAAAAAAGTAATCTTTGATAATGGATGATGCTACCATTATGTCTTATAAGTGCTGAAACACATTTAAGCTGAGGGCAAGGCATCCAGCTACTTTTGTAAGTACTATAATGAATCAATATACATATGGGGCTTCAATTGTTGAGCACAAGGCACATGATCAAGATATCCCATGTTGGCTACTGGACTCACCATTAGAAAGTAATCATAAATCCATGCCTACATCAATTAGATAAAAAATATAAATTAAATGTTATTTTTAAACAAAAAAAAACATAACAAATCTACAAATCATTTAATTAATGTAATATACATACTTTAAAAAGCATAATAATACCAAATAATCTAATTAACTTAAGCTCTAGTCACCATTCCAAGTTGTTTGTATAAATTGTCAAGCAAGTTACCCCTAAGCATATTTACTGATGATACTCAAGTTGCTCAATAGATGTGAGTAAGCTGCTGATACTTTATTTCTACTCGTGTCAAAATAGTGTACATCCTAAAAAAGGACTAAGAAAGCTCTGATAGTACACTTGACATTTTGATTAAAAACTCTATCGATAACACTTTTAAATGTCTTTCATAACAATTGCAACTTGACAAACGCACCATGACAAATTTTGGGCAACCTCACCAACAACTCATTCGCCTCATCCATCATCAACTTCTAAGTTGATATCCCCCTAACAGGTATGTGAAGAATCTTGTAAACATCATCCAACGTAATCATCATCTCATCAAATGATAGGTAAAATGTATTTGTCCTAGGCTACCACATTTTAACAAATGTTGAAACTATCATACTATTGAACAAATGTTAGGTGTAATCAATCAATAGCAGCAACCTCCACCGAACAACATTCACACGAACACACTATCAAGAAGCATCTAGAAGCTAGTGCTATAATTTTGCCCCATGGTTGATTGCTTTTAAGGTACGTCACTTAGAACAATAACAATAAATAAAAACTAAATATTAACTTTACATATGTAAAGTAACAAAAATAAGCATTAGTCTCATTGAATTTATTATTTGTCCATTTCATATTTATGCTATAATATGAGTGTTGATGCTTTGATGCAGAGAAGTATCCATCGGCCCTTTAGGAAATAGTTTTGGAGGATTAATAATTGGCTTTAAGGGATGAACATCAAACTGCTGAGTGGGAGGTTTGTCCTCCTTAACAATGTGATGCTCTTAGGGTTCCACAAATCGGCTTATTTGCATATTCATCAACTTGTCATCTTTTCTCAAAGACAATCAAACGCCCCAAAGTATCGATTGTAGCACGTCCACCACTTCAACTAAAACCAACTTTTCTCGTTCATACCATATTTGTTGTTAAAAGCAAAATAGTATATCACACTATAGGGGTTTTGGTTTTTAGTGATTTTTTTTTATGTTTAGCGGCATTTATAAATGCCACTAAAAGATTTACGGTATTTGTAAAAAATACCAATCAAAGTGCCGGCTATACACGTATTGTGAAAAATAATGGTGTTTTTTTATAAAATGCCACTACAATTGCGGTGTTTGTATTTGAAAAATGTAGCTATATTAGTTGCATTTGTATTTGAAAAATATCACTATATTGCAGTGTTTATATCTTTGACACGCCGCTAATTTAGTGGTGTTTTTATAAAAAAAACACCGTTACTTTGGTGACGTTTGTATAAAAAAAATGTCGCCAATTTAGTACATTTTTTAGTAAGAGCGCTACTACTTTTAGTGGCATTTTATGGTACAAACACTACTAAATTATTCATTTAACGATATTCTTGAACACAAATGCAACGAAATTAAGAAATATATATTTTTTAAAATAAAAAATTTCGGTTGATATTTATTATTTTCATAAACGAGCTTAAATTTAGATACTGAAATTAATATAAACTTAATTCTCGTTCAAATATACATTTAATTAACATAAAATTTAACAATTGGTATAATAACATTCAAAATTTTTGAATACATTAACAAAATAAAAATTAAAATGTATGAAATTGATGACTACATACATTTTGAAGGCTATCAATTGATGAAATAATTTTTTCATCTTGGTCACTAGCGTGCCAAAAACCTACTAAATAATAGCATACAATTTTTAACACTTCATTGTAAGCTTTTTTTATATTAAAAAATATACATATTTACTAAATATAATACCTGAGTTGGAGGACCACCAAGATCAGTTCCTGAAAATTGTTGTTGCACAAAATTCATAAGATGATCAAATCGATCATGCAACTGCAAAAATTTTGCACATTCTTGCTTTATTCTGGCACGTTCTTCCTTAATTTTGGCACGGTCATATTCTCTTTCTACTTCCATTTGCTAGAAACGTAGTTGCATAGTTTGCAACTCCTCTTTTAATATCGAAATGTCTCGTGAAGATTGACTTACTGAAAATATAAATTGCTAAAAGCTACGTCTATAGTAGGTAGATGGTGTTGGACCCATTCCAAGGCCTCAGACCCATCTATGCCTTTCTTTTCTAGCAACTTCTATGAATATCTGATTTTTCAATTCTTGCATATTGAGAGAACTATCAGATGCTACTTCAAACTCAACGACCATTTTCTCTTTCACTTTTTCTTGTAAATTAGTCATATACAACTATCAAGTTTAATAATTAATTGATAATATGTTAAAAAGAGCAAATATTTACTTTTTATTAAAATAGATATTACAAATTACCATAATTTCTTGTGTTTCAACATTCATGTAAGATTTATCTTTTTTTGTGTGTGTTAAGCAAAAAAGTTTCACACATCCAATTTAACCACCCATCTCAATCTCTTATACAAAAACATATGTTATTTGATAAGATACATATCAACTACAACTTATTCATACATATCATGCATGTCAATCAAGTTTAATAATTTCAAATAATTTTAATATCATGTATTTATATTTTGGCCCCTTTACAACACAATAGTCTTAAATAGACGTAAACAATAAAAGCATTTTGGCTTTTCACACATATCGATCATGGCAATCAAATTCAATTATTTGGACAAGTTTAATATCATGGATTGAAGCTATTCAAATTGTTGAAATCCATCCAAAAGTTTAATTTGTATTTTTGCCTTTTAAAGGCAAAAATAGTCCCAAATAAACATAAACGATAACTTTTTCACCCATATCAACTATAGAAACCAAGTTCAATCAATTGGACAAGTTTAATATCAAGTATTGAAGTTATTCAAACCATTTAAATAGAACAATAACAAAAAATTTGTAATTTTACCTAAATAGACGTAAACAATAACTTTTTTATACATATCATCCATCTCAACTAAGTTCAAAACTTTCGATAAGTTTAATATCATGTATTGAAACCATCAAAACTATTAAAATAGTACAATAACTGTTAATTTGCATATTTACCTTTTAACGGCATAAAAAGTTCACTTATTGGAATAAGTTTAAAATCATAAACTTACTATTTCTTTTTGTTAATTTGCATATTTACCTTTTAACAACACAAAAAGTTCACTTATTGGAATAAGTTTAAAATCATAAACTTACTATTTTTTTTCTTTCTTGCAAAACTTTTTGATCTACTAGTGTGGCTATATTTCTATTGCTTTCTACTACCAATCTCAATCTATTCTCCTTCCTATCATAAAAAATAATTGGGTATATCATAGAAATACAAATATTACCAACTTAAAGCATAAAACACTTTCATTATTTCATTCTACTATACAAAGTTATAAATTAATACCTCTCATTTTCTTGAGAACCAAAATCTAACTAATTGTTCATATTGCCACCTAATCACATTACCAGGTAGATATTTCATTGTCGTCTCTACAATTGTATTTCTATCGAAATACTTATTCTTCAAATTATGCTTATAATCTTTTCATTTCTTTCCCAATGACTTAAGCACAAATGAAGTTGGTATTTCAAGTACAAATCTTGACTGTAATAATGCAAAAAAGAAATGTTTTAATCAATAAACCAAATTTAAAATAATTAATTTTTTATATGTAATTAAATATATTAATACCTCAATAAAGTTTAAAGCATCAGCCTTTATTTTTGTTGGAATTTTATGCCATGTTTTATAATGAATAGGCAATTTCATTCTATTACAGGCAAGCATGCCTAGAAATTCAGCCAACAATTAAGCTTATTCACCAATTGGTTGCCTATCAGAGTTTGTAGATACTATAATGGGCTCATTTAGAGATAGTGCAAACAATTTCTTCAAAGTTATCCAGCCTTTGATCCTTTATTGACCAATGTTATCAAATATAAAAATTAAAAAATAAATTTGTAAAATGAAAATACTTTTATCATTATAATTGATTTGTAAATATGGGGTTTATGATACCTGCATTCAAATTTAAAGCATAATCAATTGACGGGATACTATCTAAACCTCGACCTCCCACATTACTAGATGTAATATCAGTTGAAAAGTTAGAAGTGACTGAGTTAGATCTGACAGTATGTTCATTCCCCTCTAAAAGATTCAGTCCATCACCAATATCAACAAGTGCCGTAAATGGTTCTGAACTAATATCTCTGATATGTATTCATTTCAATTTATTCCTCCGCATTGTAGCTTATCTACATCATAAAAGTGAATATATAAAAGATATTAGTTTAGAACATATATAAAGATATTGAGAAGTTAAGAAATCATAACCTATGATACAACATAAACATATCGATTTAATTAAATCAAAGATAATGTATGATTTACAAGACAATAAATATGCAATAGCAAATGCAACATTAATTACATACAATCATTTACTATATTATGTCTTAAACACTCGAATTACAAAATATAGATGATCCATCATGGTCTATTAATGTCTTCATTAACATCTTTGCCGACCCACTGAGTGTAAGGACTAGAGATATTTTCATCCAAGTTTTGTTCAGCAAAAAGATAACATTTAGTTTCATGTTCAACATCATCTATTGTATCTAATCATATATCAAATAAGTCTCTAGGTGTATTTTAAAGAAAAACAAACCAACCCAATTCTTTGAGATCTTTAGAATAAAAAACTTGTTTGACTTGGGATGAAAAAGCATAAGGCTCATTGATGAGTTGTTGTCCAGTGTGAATAAATAAAAAAAAATTCATAAGTGAAAATCCATATTGATCTTTCTTAATACCTTTTGCACTATTCACATCAGCCCAATCACACCGAAATAAGATAACTTTTCACTTGCCATAATAATCCAACTCAATGATGTCATTAATCATGTTGTAATAGTCAACATTTCCCTCTAAAGGGTTTGTGTCCTTAGCACTAGTATAGCTAGTAGTTGATGAAGTAACAACAACTCCTGAATTTTGTGTACTGCTAAATTTCTTACCAGATTTAGTGTGAAATCTAAATCCATTGATGATGAAACCTTTGTATCATTTCACAATCCTGTTCAGACCTTATGAAAGACACTTTACCTTTTCACTAACAAGCCTTCCACTCTAAACCTATAAAAGTGGAATAAATATATATGTTATTAATGTTAATTATATTGTAAGCATTCTATATAGATTTCTCATAAAGGGAAGTGTGGCATTACTTACAGTTGCTCTTAATCATTCATGAAAGTTTTCAACGAATAACTTATCAAGCTTTCGAGGGTTTGATCATCGATAATGTGCAGGAACTTTCAAATTATTTCTATAGTCACAATAAAGTATTATGATAAAGTTTAACAATAAAAAAAATTTAAGAAATTGTGCTTAATGTAATAAATAATTTTCTTGCTAAAAAACTTACGTGCGAAACGATTTAATAAAGTCATGATGACAAAAAACATATCGATGTGTTTGTGCCCAAGATTTATCATCTGACTCCATCATTTTAGCTTTGCCTATTGGTTGTCTAAACCTTTGAAAAAGATAATTGTAGGTAGAGTCATGTTGCTACATACCAACATTTCTCAATGGTCTATTAAATCTCATTTCAACATTTTCCAAGTAATGAGAACAAAATGTCATACATTCTTCTGTTAAATATCTTTCAGCAATAGAACCTTTCGGATAGCGTTTGTTGGGATAATAAGACTTTAACATCCCCAAAAATCTATCGCATAAAACATTAGTCATATATCATTTTAACTAGAGTGGCATGATCATCAATAAAAACCTAAACAATCTATTAAACAATAACACCTTTCGATAGGATACATCCATCGATAATAAATCGACCCATCGACTTTTGCTTCATATGAAAGGTCAATAACCAAATTCATCATGATAGTGAAGAAGTTTAGAGGGAAATCTTCTCTAAATGGCATAAAGTAATAATGGCTCGATCTTGAAGTTTGTCAAGCTTTTCCACATTCATACATTTTTCACATAGAGATTTAAATATATTACTCAATTCAATTACCATAGAAGTGACTTTCTTTGACATTGATGAACGTATAGCAATTAGAAGTAAGTCATGCATCAAAATGTGATAATCATGTGACTTCAATGAAAAAAGTTTTTACTATTTCAGATTCACACATCTCGATATATTTGATGCATAGCCATCCGAAACTTTGACATTTTTCAGAACTTTGCAAAACACATTTTTTTCAAATTTAGAAATCCTAAAACAAGTAGCAAGCAATCGATATTTGCCACTAGGAAGCAACTTCAAATGAAGGTCAGGGTAAATCCCCTTATCAACTAGGTCAAACTAACTTTTTAAGTCATCATTTGATCTTTTATTCACATTGAGAATTGTCCCGATAAAATTTTCACAAATATTTTTCTCTATGTGCATCAAATCAAGGTTATGGCATAATAAATTATATTCCCAATAAGGTAACTAAAAAAAGATACTTTTTTTCCACAACTCAGACTTATTAAGGTTATCTTCTTCATCATCCTCTTCATCATTTGAACATCAAGATCACCAACGTCAGTATCAATATCATTAACTTGCATAATATTAGGCCAGACACCTTCAAAGATATCCCTTACTCTTTTTCTTGATGGAGTCATTTTTTCATAAGTGAAATTAATCTCTTTTAACTTTGACAAGATATTAGACCCATTAATGGGTAAAGGTGATCTTTTTAACTTTTCAGTTCCATCAAAAAGATGTTTTTGAAATCTAAATCAATGATTATCATCTAACCATCGATGATGTCCCATGTAACAAAACTTTTTACCATTACTAACCACTTCGAACATGTCTATGCAGCACAACATGGACAATCATAATGACTTTTTGTATTCCAACAAGATAAATTTGAATAAGTAAAAAAATCATTGATAGTCTATAATAAAGCAGACGCATATTGAAGTTTTCTTTTTTTGATGTATCATAGGTCTTAACTCTTTCCTATAATTACTTTAACTCTTTAATAAGAGGTTGTAAGTAGATGTCTATATCATTACCCATACTTTTTTCCTTGAGAATTATCATAGAAAATATAAATAACTATTACTTCATAGCAATTTATGGTGGCAAATTGTAAGGAATCAATACAACTGGCCAAGTACTATAAGAAGTACTTATCATTTTGAATAAGTTGAATCCATCAAATGCTAGTCCAAGCAAAACATTTCGAGGATCGGATGCAAAGTCTAAAAACATAGAATGAAATGATTTTCATGCCAAAGAATTTGTAATATGCCTTAATAATCCATCATCTGTTCACTTCTTATGATGCCACCTCATTGAATCTACAATTTTGAAAGATATAAAGAGTCATTAAAGTCTTGGTATTAATGAAAAATAGCATAAAACCTTAACATGCTTCTTTTTAACATTGACCTCATCACCATCCTCATTCAACCTTTTATTAGGGTTTTTGTCCACCAATGAGAAATACCACACAGATGACAAGATTCTTGATTTTTTCTATCACCCTAATACAACATGCAATCATTGGGACAACTATGAATTTTCTCATATCCGAGACTTATATCCATGATTATCTTCTTTGATTCCTTGCAAGATTCAGGGATTTTTGTAAAAGGAAACATTTCTTTCTTAAACTCTAATAATAAAGTCAAAGAGTTTCCTGTCCATCCATATAAGCATTTCAAGTGAAAAAGATAAACACAAAAAGATAACCTTGAATACTTCGAGCCCTTATAAAGTTCATTCATATCCTCAAGCAACCTATAAAACTTTGATGCTTCTCCTCTAAGTTATAAGTCACCTACACCTATCCCAGGTTTACTAAATTCATTCATTTCAACATTGGATTGATTAAATCCATCATTTTGAGGAGAATGATTATGAAAATATTGGTTATCATGTTAAAAGCATTTCGTAACATACCTTCAATGTCATCTGCTATAAAAGGATCATGTTGGTATTGGGGAGCCCTTGAAGTTAAAGGAACTATAGTGGAAGACCTTGACAGTATAGACCTTTCATGAAAATACCAATTAATATATCCTAGTAGAAATCTAATATAAATTAAATGTTCAAAAACTACTTGACACATTTGCCAATCTATATTAGCACACTTCACATGTAGGCATATTATCATATTATCTTCACTTATATTCTCAAGTGCAAAATTAAGAAAAATTTTCACTCCATCTTTATACTCTTGACTTAATCTTGATTTTTGCATCCAACTCTTATCCATTTAGTACTTGCTACATTATCAGACAAAATGTATATAAATAATTTATATGAAAATGAACATGTCAAATACTTAAGTTTACTATGTTTTAAACAAAAGATAATAACAAGACTAATATTTATAGAAAACAAAAACTCTTTATTGTGAAGTATTTTATCAGGTACGTGATATTATGAATATTAAAATTTACCGCTAAAATAGATAGTACCCAAGAGTTTTTATAGTTGGGGTTGAAATAAAGTAAAATAGGTACAGAGAAAACTCAAAAAATGAAGGAGAAAGGGAAGTGGATGATGGGTTACAAATGGGTATTTGAGGAAGGTGGGTTTTGGAGAAATTTGTTTAAACTAAAAAGAAAATCGCCAATTGCAAAAGCTGAATGAATAGTCTAATTAAGTAAAAATATCAGTAAATAACTAATGAATAGTCGAAATAGAGTTCTAAAAGACAATGCTCGAATAGTAAAAGCTGAAGGAAAAGGAAAGTAAATTATAGTTGGTCTAGAAAGAGAAATGTTAAAATAATAAAAATGAAGCTTTAAGTTGGTGATTGGATGCACTAAGTTTGGGGACAATTTTATTAGACTAGATTATTGAAGGCGTTTACTAAGAAAAATGCCTTCAATAATTTTCTCCTAAATATTTTTTGAATATATTATAAGCACCATCAATAGAGTCGTAGTAGAATTGTTTGGGATTATTAAGGGCATTTACGCCCCAAAAACGCCTTTAGAAATTTTATCTAATTTTTATGATGTATTTATTGAAGGTGTTTTTTGCATAATACACCTTTAATAATTCCCTCCTTTTTATCTGTGAATATCAGTGAATGTGATTTTCTACTAAAAGCATCTTCAATAATTTCTTTTTAAAAATTGTTTGAGATTATTAAAAGCATTTTCTATACAAAACACCTTTAATATTACACTTTTAAAATTTTAAAGGGTTATTGAAGGCATTTATTCCAGAAAAATGTCTTAACTAATTCTTTTTTTTTTTATTGAAGAAATTTATTGAAGGCGTCTTCTAGTGAAAAATGCATTCAATGTTTCACTATTCAAACTTTAGGAGGGTTAGTGAAGGCATTTTTTTATCAAAAACACGTTCAATAATTTTCTTTTAAAATTTTTGGGATTATTAAATGTGTCTTCCAGTGAAAAATGCCTTCAATATTTCACAACTCAAATTTTAAGATGGTTAGTAAGGGCATTTATTCTAGAAAAATGCCTTCACTAATTCCTTTTAATTTATGTACATAATTATTGAATGTGTTTTTTTAGAACAAATGCCTTCGATAATTTCCTCTTAAAATTTTTAGGATTATTAAAGGTATCTTTCAGTGAAAAATACCTTCAATTTTTCATAACTCAAATTTTAAGACGTTTAGACAAAGCTTTTGTTCTAGAAAAATGCCTTCACTAATTCCTTATAATTTATGTACATAATTATTTAAGGTGATTTTCTACTGAAAATGCCTTCAATAATTTTCTCTTAAAATTTTTAGGATTATTAAAGGCGTCTTTCAGTGAAAAATGCCTTCAATTTTTCATAACTCAAATTTTAAGATATTTAGTGAAGACGTTTATTCTAGAAAAATACCTTTATTAATTTCTTCTAATTTAGGTACATAAATATTGAAAGCATTTTTTGATAACAAAGGCCTTTAATAATTTCCTCTTAAAATTTTTGGGATTATTAAAGGCGTCTTCCAGTAAAAAACACCTTCAATTTTCCAAAACTCAAAATTTAAGACATTTAGTGAAGGTGTTTATTCTAGAAAAACGCCTTCACTAATTCCTTCTGATTTATCTACATAATTATTGAAGGTATTTTTTTAGAACAAATGGCTTTAATAATTTTCTTTTAAAATTTTTTAGATTATTAAAGGCATCTTTCAGTGAAAAACTTTCAATTTTTCACAACTCAAATTTTAAGACATTTAGTGAAGGCATTTATTCTAGAAAAATACCTTCACTAGTTCCTTATAATTTATGTACATAATTATTGAAGGCGATTTTCTACTAAAAATGCCTTCAATAAATTTCTCTTAAAATTTTTGGGATTATTAAAAGCGTTTTTCAATGAAAAATGCCTTCAATTTTTCACAACTCAAATTTTAAGATGTTTAGTGAAGATGTTTATTCTAGAAAAATGCCTTCACTAATTCCTTTTAATTTACGTACATAATTATTGAAGGTATTTTTTTGAGAACAAACGCCTTCAATAATTTTCTCTTAAAATTTTTGGGATTATTAAATGCGTCTTCCGGTGAAAAATACCTTCAATTTTTCATTACTCAATTTTTAAGATGATTAGTGAAGGTATTTATTTTAGAAAAATGCCTTCACTAATTCCTTCTAATTTACATACATAGTTATTGAAGGTGTTTTGCTTTTGAACAAACGCCTTCAATAATTTCCTCTTAAAATTTTTGGGATTATTAAAGACGTCTTCCAATGAAAAATGCCTTCAATTTTCCACAACTAAAATTTTAAGACGGTTAGTGAAGGCGTTTAATCTAGAAAAATGCCTTCACTAATTCCTTCTAATTTACATATATACTTATTGAAGATACTTTTTTTTAGAACAAACGCATTCAATAATTTTCCCTTAAATTTTTTAAGATTATTAAAGGCGTCTTCTAGTGGAAAACACCTTTAATTTTTCACTACTCAAATTTAAAAATAATTAGTGAATGTTTTTATTCTAGAAAAACGCCTTCACTAATTCCTTTTAATTTTTGTACATAATTATTGAAGGTGGTTTTCTACTAAAAACGCCTTTAATAATTTTTATTCAGAATTATCAAAGACATTTTTTGAGGAAAAACGCCTTTGATAATTTCTTTTGAAATTTATTTTTTAGATTACTAAAGGTGTCTTTTAGTAAAAACGCTTTCAATAATCTCCAAGTAAAATTTTAAAAGGATTTTTTAAGGCATTTTTTTCCAAAAAAACACCTTTAATAATAAATTTTATATTTATTTCCTGTCTTGGACATCATAATCACAAACTGTTAGCACACAGAATGATTAAAAGCTACATTAATCAACCAAACCAAACCCACAAACACATTTCTATTAGACTTTTGATTTTTTTATCCCTATCGTCACCATCGATCTTCAACAAATCAACAGCATGCAACTCTCTATTTACCGGTATGTCTTTATAATTTTTTTTATTGTATTATTTATATTATTTGATGGAGCTATTAATTTTTTGGTTCCTTCCTATTTACATATGGATATATATTTTTATTAATTTCGCCATAAGCATAGTTGTTTAAGCACCTATCATTGCATGTATGCTGTTTCTGTGTAATTTTTTATTAAAAATGTGATTTGCTAACCTTATTCTGCAATATTGTTTTGCTAAATGGTATTATATGATATTGGTATGCTGAATCATATGCTAAATGGTGTTTTTGAATAGTTTGTTGATTGATGTTTTTGAGTGGTTTACTGAAGGATGTATCTGAGCACATTGTTGATTAGTTTGCTGAATGATGTTTCTGTACGTAGTATGGTATTAGTTGTATTTAATTACGTATAGTGTTAAATTTAGATGGTCATTTTACGTAATTCATATAATTATGATCAAAATCGTAGGTATTATAGACTTTAAACAAGATCATTCTCCTTCTAATGAACACGCAAAAGGCACACCTGTAGGCTAAAAAAGAAAGGGAAGGGGCCCAAATAAAAAAATTAAAATGAGTGACATAAAAATTCATGTTGACTTCAATCAAAATGGGCAACATATGTCTGAAGGAGCTACCAAGTTGGCAACTTATATAGGAGCCATCGTTCATCGTAGGATTTCAATATAAAAGATGATATATGACAGTCGGTTGTGGTATGTTTATTCAACTATTTTGTAAAAGTTATTAAATGGTCATTTAACTGAGATTCAATGTGTTCTCATTAATTATGTTAAATAATTTAAGAATAGTTATACATCCCAGTTGACTATATAAAAAGATTGTGTTGCAATCTACTGGGAAAGCATTCAGAGACTTTAAAACCAAATTAACAACCTAATATATTTTACCACTGATTGATCGAGGTGATGTATTGGCTGTTCCACTTGTGGTATATGCAAATGTGATAAGTGTTGAAGATTGGACAAATTTTGTTCAATATCAGCTTTCAGAAGATTTCTTAGTACGTAAACCCATTACCAAAAATATTGTTTATAAGTCTTTATGCAATACAACCTTTGATCTTCATATGTGATTGACGTAATTTCTTTCTTTTATAGAAAATCAAAGAAAACCAATGGAACATTCGAGTCAAATAACGATATCACCATCGGATAACGAGAAAAAGATATGCAAATATGAAGTATTAGCTTGTATGTATTTGCACACTTATTTTATACTTATTCATGAATATTTATGAACATTCATTTCATATATTCTGATTCTTTTATTATGGTAATTTAATAGCAATCAGTGAGCTTTGGCATCAAAATTTCCAAATGGGATGTCTAGAAACAAAGAATCTATGGAAGGATGGATCCTTTGCAAATGAAACAATCGAAAAAATGGTAAAAAAGATTGTATGTATAACTGCTTTTTTAATATAATGTATGATTAGCATTGTGGTTGTATACATGACTATATACTAGCTTATATAGATTTGTTGTTGCAACCCATCTTATTATTGTCTTTCAGGATAATTATGCTATCAAAGTCAAATCTGGTGAACTGATAACCCAGTATGGTGAAGATCATTTGTCTTTAGCATTAGGCACTAAAGAAAAGCCTGGTTGAGTTCGTGAGGTTGATAAATCTGTCTTTGCATCAAAGTTTTTTAGTAATTAACACAAAACTCTACGAATGAGAAATGCATAATATGAGGCAATCATTGAGCAACAACAGCAACGAATTGATGACCATGAGCAACACCTCAATGAGCAACAGCAAAAACTCGTTGCTTTGGAGTCTATGTTGGCAACAATGCAACATAACATGCCAGTAGGATGGTTTGATAGCATCATCCATGTAGGACAAGCTTCTGTAGCAAGTAAGGAAGCAAATCCATCCTTCACTACCACCCAAGAAGTATGATATTGTTTATAATTTTAATATTCATTTATTTATTATATTTATTGATTTGGCTTTAATACTTATATTTCATTAAATATTATAACAAGATGTTAGGACTCACAGTATGACCCTTGCTCAGGCTAACATGGATGAATTATCCAAATATTTACTAGAGCATTTATCTAGAGGAAACTCTATAACCATTGAGTCTAAAGAAGGGTTATTTGATAAACCATCATTTTCTTTCATTGGTGTGGAGGAGGTTAAAGAATTTTATGAATTGGATGAATTATCAATTGTTAATATTGTTGCTTATATAAGATTAGCTTATAAATACAAATATGCACATTCAATATGTATTAATCTATATTAGGGTGTAATACTAACTAGCAGTGTTGATTATTGTCATGCAGCTTCCTATATAAAGAGCTCAAAGGGAAATAATTGACTAACAGATTTGGATTCATTGACCCTAACTTCATTAGTGAGTAGAGTGGTACAGTCACTTATCATGCTAATCATGTGATCGAATGCATGAAAAGATCGACTGATTATTATTTGCTCCGTACAATGCACCGCAAGTTATATTTTAACCTTAATTATTTCAATCTTACCCAAATCTGATCTGATGCGTAATCATAGTATATCATTATTGTTATTTTGTAGTCGTCATTGGGTGCTTATTATGATTGACACCAAATCTTTAACGCCATACTTACTTAATTTAGTTAATCCAATGGTGATGCCTAACCCCGATATTCAAACTTTTATAAATAAGTATTACACTTTATTATATTAAATATCTTCCGTTTTGTCATAAGTAATTTTATTTATGTATAAGTAATTTTTTCTTTTCAATTTAGGGTAATATCTACAATCGATAAAAAGACAAAAAAATCAAAATGGGTGTCATTACCGGTAAATGTAAAATTTATTCTTTTATGTTGAGTGTATGTAAATAAATATTTCCTAAACTCACTCAATTTAATTTTCAGATACCTCGTCAACTCGATAATAATGAATGTGGATATTATGTCCTTCGTTTTATGTGAAAGATAGTGTTAGATGATCTTATGACGACACCATTCAAGGTTAGTATAAATTTCATACACTCGTTATATCTTCAAAAAATTAAAAGGTACATTATGTTCTCATTTATTAACATTTACTTCTGATTTTTTTTTAGTGGGAGAGTAAAGAAAGCTTCATGAAAGAGAAACTAGATGAAATTTGTAAAAAATGGTATGAGTATGTATTATCATTTATCAATGTTGATAAACTTTGAGGTTAGACATTGTTGGTTGAATGTAAATATATAAGGAACAAATTGTTATAATGTTTTTAACATGCCATGTTGAATGGAAACTTTAAGTTTGTACATTGGGGTATTGGTTTAATATTAAGTTTGTACATTGGGGTATTGGTTTAATACTATTAATATACTTAATATGAATACACTATGTATACTTAATATATTATTGAGTACAATTATTTCATAAAAGTATATTAATATGACAACGTTATCAGTTATAATTTCAGATGTGTAATCAATTTATTGAAATACAACAATGTTTATTATGTAAATTTCAGAATGTAATTCGTAGTATTACATATAAAAACCAAATGTTTTATAAGCATAAACATACAACTGACTTCAAATGTTTTTTGGGCATAAACCTACAACTAACTTGATATATTCAATATCAAAAATGTTTTTTTGATGGGATTAACAAAGGCATTTTTAGTAAGAAAATATATTGAATCATCCCTAACAAAATGTTATTAAAGGCATTTTAACCAAAACCACCTTTAATAATCCCACCTAAAAATATATTGTGTAATATTAAAGGCGTTTTGGGAAAAAAAAACACCTTTAAGAATCTGTACAAAATATTGTGTATTGATTATTGAAGGCATTTTTGAAAAAACTGTCTTCAATAATTTCTGTTAAAAATTTATTTATTGGATTATTGAAGGTGCTTTCACCTAAAAATGCCTTTAAGAATCTGTTCCATATTTTTCCTATGAATTATTAAGGGCATATTTAGCAAAAAAATACCTTTAATAATCTCTGAAAAAATGTTATTGAAGGCATTTTTTATCAAAACCGCCTTCAATAATCCCACCTAAAATTTTATTGTATGGAATATTAAAGGCGTTTTAGGCAAAAAATGCCTTCAAGAATCCGTTTTAATTTTTTTGTATGGATTATAGAAGGCATTTTTTAAAAAAAATTGGCTTCAATAATACCAACTAAAAATTAATTGAATGGATTATTAAGGGCGTTTTCCTACTGGTAACACCTTGAATAATCCCTAACAAAATATTATTGAAGGTGTTTTTGGAAAACATTACCTTCAATAATTCGACCATTCAAATTTATTGTCTTGAATATTAAAGGCGTTTTGAGCCAAAAACGCCTTTAAGAATCTGTTCCAACTTTTGTCTATGGATTATTGAAAATGTTTTTGACAAAAATCACCTTTAATAATCCTAACTAAAAATTTATTGATTGGATTATAGAAGGCAAATTCGGTAAAAAATGCCTTCAAGAATCGGTTCTATATTTTTTTTATGGATTATTAAGGGCGTTTTTCTGCCAAAAACACTTTTAATATTCTCTCCAAAATTTTTTAAAACAATTGGTGAATGCGTTTTTGCCAAAAAAAAAAAAGCCTAGAATAATCAATTACAAATAATCTCCGCATAAACTCAAAAAGGGCTAAAGGGAGGGATCGAACCTACCACCTTATAGTTAACATTCGTACGATCCTAAAATTTTGATATAATTTTTATTGAAGACTTTTTTGACAAAAAATGCCTTCAATAAGCTTGTGGAGTTTTTTGGTGAAATTATTAAAAGCATTTCTTATAGAAAACGCATTCAATAATCACATACATTTTTTTATGAGGAGATTATTGAAGACGTTGTTTGTCAAAAACACCTTCAGTAATTCCTTATCACTTTTTTTAATAGGATTATTCATGCTGTTTTTTGCGAAAATCGCCCTTAGTATTCATTAAAATTTTTAAGGTAAGATTATTCAAGGCGTTTTAGTCGAGAAACAATGTTAATATCAAGTCTTGGGTGGCGTTTATAAGTAACAACATCGGTATTTGAATATTTAGTAATATTTTGATAATAAACGTCTTAAGTTTTATAAAAACACAGAAGCTAGCAGCGTTTATAAGTGAAACACCGCTACAAAACTGCCACTAATCTTCCATTTTCTTGTAGTGTCAACACATTATCTCTCAAAGCAAATATACAAAGGTGTACATGATATTGTTATTGAATATTAAAATTATTTCATGATTTCTAGGGTTTTGGACATGCAAATCTGAAAAGTTTTAAAGGTTTTCTAATACATATCTTCAAAAATTTTGAAAGATTTTAGGATATTCATTTCCAAAAAATTTTAAAGATTCTCAAAGATGAAAATCTAAAAACTCTTTAAAGGTTTTGGATATCCATTTCCAAAAACATTCAAAGGTTTTTTATAACGAATTTTCAAAAACTTTTAAAATTTTCTGAATTTGCATATCCACAAACCATTAAAATTTTTCAAAAATGCATTACTGAAAACCTTTGAATGTTTCTTAAAATAGATATCTGGAACATTTGAATGTTTCAAATTGTTGATCTTCGAGTGAGCTTTGATCAAAATTTCTACAACTTTCATATTGCTTGGAAATTTTTGTTGTCATTTATAAATGCTGTCAAGATTGGTGTTAATGCCATACATTGCAGGCAGATCAGGTACAACCAGATCTTGTCGCTATTAGTTGAAACATTATTCCATTACAATTGAAACCACGATTGGGGCTTTATGTTTTTCGTCACGGTTAGGTTATCTTGGTACAATTTCAGTGTAAATGCTGTTGTGGATGGCAGCACTGTCAACTTAGGTTTATGCGATACTGCCGGTAATTTGGAAATAGCTTCTGAAATTCCTCTTCTATTATTAAGTTTGTGTTCTTTCATGCTTTTGGTTTGAATTCAATGCCCTGGAACAGGTCAGGAGGCTTACAATAGATTAAGACAAGAAAATTGCAATCGTATTTCATTTCGTCCCCACAATGAAAAGATGGGCTATTGAGAAATCGGGAAAATGATGACACATATCAACTAGCACGCACACAATGATAAATGGGACGCATTCATAGACTAAGGACTTCCAGAAAGGTTTTTATCTTTAAATGAGTGGAAGAATTGAAGTTTTTATTTGACAAAAGAATCAAATATCTTTCTATACTAAGATCGTGGCCTTTAGTGCTCCTCAAGTAGGTTAGAGCAAATTCTTTCGCACCGAGCTTATAATTAAGAAGCAAGGTAAAAAGAAAAAAGAAAAAACAAATTGTCATTAAAAATTATAAAGAGAAAATACGATAAAAATATTACAATATGGAGAACTTAAATGCTTGGTAAAAAAAAAAAAAAAAATGGAGGTAAAAAATGCCAGCACCAAACACATATAACCGTGGAGACAAAAATTAAAGCACGTATGCACGCACCAATTAAAAGCAAAAAAAAAAAAAAATTAGAAGAAGAAGATAGTTTAATCGTTTATTTGGTTTCAAAAAGAAAATTTGCATGAAATTTTTTAAGTGAAGTATGTGAAGTTCCATTTTTAAAATGATTTAATCAAAATTTTAATAAAAAATCCAAACTAATATATTGATAAAGTTTAACGTGAAGATCAACATTATATTAAAAATAATATCTATAATTCAAATTTAATCGATATTTATTCAATGATAAAAATTCTGTTAATATTTTTATTAAAAAAATTTATTTAAAAATATATATATTTTTTCAAATTTTACACACTTAATCTATATAACAAGATACTTTAATTTATTGATTTTAATTTTTGATTTTATTTAATTATTTTTAGTTGATAATTTCACGTACTTCATCTAAAAATCTTCATCTAAATTTTACCCTTTGCTCCCAAACTTATGGTTGTGAAAGCCAAGTTTAGTTTAAAGTGTGTTTTGTTGGAGAGCACTTGGGAATTCCTTGTGGGACAAGAAGAGAGTGAGAGAAAAGAGAGTGGAGAGTTTGGGTGGCAGCTTTGAAAGTTGGGATTTTCAATTCTGGACTTCACATTATACCTCTTGGGGGTCTACAGTTTTAAATGGGAAATTAAGTTGAATCATCATAAGCAATTCCACTTTTGCTGATTCTTCTTTCTTTTCCAAAATTTGGGACTGCAAATAAGTATAAAGACAAAGAACTAGAGCAAAAAAGTCAAGGGTACGAGACATTCTGCATCCCACTTATTTTGCTGTAATAGACTTTGAAATAAATATTTGTTGTAATAGAGTTGATCTTGTTGACTGAGTAAATAAGTGTAATAATTGTTGATGATATTTTTAGTATTTTAGTTGGAGAGAAGTTGGTTAAAGTTTAAAGGTGAAGTGATTTGGATTTACAGTCAGAAAGCATGGTCTGGGGAGATCCACCACTAGACAATGCTAATTATTGATGATGTTTTTGGTGTCTTATCTGGAAGAAGCTGATTGGAGGTTGAAAGTGAGGTAACCGAGACCTGCAACCAAAATGTACGGTCAATAAGGCGTCGAAGTTGGTTCTTCAAGGTGTACTCCAATACTCAAGTTAGTAAGATGTTTAGGGCTTAGAGGAAAAAAGTGAATGTATTGAGGAAACTACAATCAAAGGGAATTCTTAAGTCTTATGTAGCTGGATTTTCTCTTTAACTTATATGTGAGATATTAGATTGGTGATTTAACGAGATGGATGATAATTGTTGATAAATTTATATAAAATTTAATTAAAATTCACGTAAGTGATTATAAATTATATTTAATAATTTTATACAAATATTAATTATATTTAATAATTTTAAGTAAATTAGAAGCCACGTGTTCAATTAAATAATGCTTTAATGGAATATAAGTAGATATGATGGGCGAGCTCTTCCTTGGCAAGGGGCAAGCTAGTTCGATGGTGAGGTGACATGACAGTTGCATGTGTACTGGATGGGCATCTAAGAGAGTTGACCCTGTGGACTAAATAAATAGGCGTAACAAGTGTAAATATGATTCCTTGCTAAAAGTAAAGTTTATTTGTTTTAATTTTAAAAAACTTGTATTAATATTTTTTAAAGGCAAAAATATATAAAAATACAAAGATAACAAAAAAACTAATAAGCAAGAAAAAAAAGTGTGTCGTATTTTTCTTGATCATGTAAGAGATCATAATGTCCGACAATCCAAACAGCCGTTGCAATTTATTAGATAAAATCTCCATTTATATAAATGGTTTGGGCATGGAAACCTTTGGAAAGTAAAATCTCAATTAGTATTTTTTTTTGTAAATTTATTAGATAAAATCTCCTAAGAAAGTTATGCATTAAGATTATTTAAATTGCTAATGGGTTGTTTGATTGCCATAGTTTAAAAAAGTGCCTTCATACTATTTATTGTGTTCCCAAAATTTTTTTTAAGATGATTACAATTACATTCATAATGTCCCATATCAAAACGTTGTCATTAACTCTTTCTTATATAATCTTGATTAGTTTATCTAAAAAATAATAATTTATTAAAATTAAAGTACAATAAATTTTATTTCGGAGCATAGCTTCTTTCTTATTTCAATTTAGCAAATAAATAATTTTGCAGGTTGGCAATAAGGATACCAATTGCAATTGACAACAGGAAGCCAATGTTAAATCATCAATGCTCCTATGTATATTTAGGTATACACATGCCTTATTTTGCTGCTTAAAACATTCATCGATTCACAATAAACCAAAAGACTTAATTTTGTGTGTAGTTTTTAAATTACAATGAAATATTTAATGTGATATTTGAATTTAAAAAATTTTTAATATGATATATGACCAATGATTTATTAACTAACATAGAACTTAGAGGGTTTTTGCCCACCACATGTCATCTTTTAAAACTAATTATATTATAGGCAAGTATCATATTAATTAATCAATTCATAATTCAAATATTATATTAAAATTTTTTAAAATTTAGATATTATATTAAATATTTTAATGTAATTTAAAATCGTTCATTATATTAACCCAAATCAAAACCAAGGAGACTTCATATTTTTCCGCACGGCTAAAACCAAGGAGACTTCATATTTTTCCGCACGGCTAATTCTCATGAAACTATGTAATGATAAGTTTCGGTGACCACCAATACGCCCCCTTGTGCTTATAAAGTTTAATTTAATATTATTGTTGGAAGTTGTTTTGTTCTTATAAAGCTTAATTTAATATTGTTGTTGGAAGTCGTTTTTCATCTAAAAATTACTTTTGTTTCAACATCAATACTAAACAGAAAAAAAATGCGAGTATGATATGAGTATGGTATCATTGAAAAAAAAAATCAAAAACTCTAGTTTTGTATTGTTTTTTTTTTCAATAAGCTCAATATATATGAGTACCATATCATTTGAAGAACTTACGCTTATAGTGTCGAATCTTGTTTAAAGAATTTATTAACGAAGTTGATCTCTTTTTATCATTAATAATTAGAATGTTATCTAGCATACTCCCTCTATTTCATACCAATTTTTTTTTTAATTTTGATGTTTATATTTTAAATATTTTATTAGAATTTATATTTAATTAATTATTAGTGTATGCGTCTTATACTTTATCAATGCACAACCTCATTAATTCATAAATTTAAAAAATTAAGAGTCCTTAAAGATAAATACTAAAATTATTTAATTGAACAAAAATAATTATTGAATTTTATTTTCAACTTTATCTTTTAAGGATTCGAACTTTTTTAATTTACGAATTAATGATGTGGCAGCATATGATGTATTGACAATATATAGGATTTAAATATTGACAGTATATTAAATATGAATTTTTTTATTAAATTATAATTTTTTTATAAAAATATATTTAAAAATCTATTTATTCAAATTTTTTACAAAGTGTTTTTCATACTTTAATTAATAACATATTTAAAATACAATGAAGTCAAAGTTGAAAAATTTTGACCATTACTTAAACCAAAACAATATTTATGGGACAAAGTATATCTTTTCGCAAGAAAAAAAAAAAGAAATAAAATGTAGGAGGGTGCCAAGCCCATGAATTTTAGCTAGCTACGAATTGAAGACAGAGAGAAGAATAGAATTTACCATTCATTATTCATACAAATTCAACGGAATATATATATATATATATATATATATATATAAGCTAAACATTTTTCTTCCATTTGATCAAATGTAGCAGTCAAAATTAAAGCCTCCCGACTTTTTACTAGTCATCTGACAATGCCTGTTGTTGGCACGAAATCAACACATATAGGCACAGAGTTCACAATGAAAATGAGAGAAGATTCTCAAATTAGTGCAAATGAAATTACTCACTACATGTATTCATAAGCCGGACCAAACCAAGTCAAGCTCGAGTCTGCCAAGTTCATGCACAGGTCTATTACTAACAATTACGATTGTATATGGTTGTCGGTCCACAATTTTCACCTGTCGTCGGGTTACCGCCTCTACCGACGCAGGATGTGTAGGGTCTCCTCCCGCAGTTTGTCACAACAGCTTCATTAGCAATGAGAGCACCAAAAGTCACAAAGGACTTATCATCAACAAGCATCCTTCCAATTTTGGAGCTGTGTAAGAACTCCGACTCCATGTAGTCGGAGGTGGTGGCATTGAGACCATGGAACTGGAAATCTTTCAGCACTGAAGCACTTGTTGCTCCGGTTGGGCTTGTATTGAGCAGAATCATAAGGTTAATTAATAGGATTCCAAGAGACAAAGCCTTCATCTTTGAAACTTCCATGTTTCCTTTGATTCCCTCTTTCTTTACTGCCAATTCTTTCACATAGAAATTTAGCTTTTAATGAAGCTCAACTCCCTAGGAAAGGATCATATATAAGGAAAACAAAATTTTTTTTGTAGTGTTTGGAGTAGGTGACCACAACCACTTTATGTGCTTTATCTTTTCTTCTTTTTGCAAATCATTAATCTCTTGCAGTACTCATATTTGTGTTATTCTTTTATAATCTCTCTCTCTCTCTCTCTCTCTCTCTCTCTCTCTCTCTCTCTCTCTCTCTCTCTCTCTCTCTCTCTCTCTCTCTGTGTGTGTGTGTGTGTGTGTGTGTGTGTGGAAATTATGAGATTCAGCAGTAACGTAAGAGGCCATTTTGTGTTCTTTTACTATTTGGGAGAAGTATAGGTACCTTTTGAGCTTTCGCAGAAACTATACTTTTTTCCTTTTAGTTTGAAAAATACCGGATTGAGTTTTGGTGTAAAATATGTTAAATCCCCTTGACGTATTTTTTACTGGTTAATTTTATGTGAAAAGACAAATTATCCTTAGTTAATTATTAATAACTAATTCTATATTTATTTTTGTTTTTATTTTCATTCTTTGTTTACTCTTAGACTTTTCTACCTAAAATTAATGAAAATTTAATTAGTTTTAAAATTATCTTTAATTACTACTAAATGAAATTCTAATTAAATTATATTCTAAATTAAGTATATGTTAAATATTTTAAACTTCTCTTGAATTCAAGTATATTTTAACTTTGAGATGAATTTATTAACTTATCTTTATTTAAAATTAACTAATCACCATTATTGAAAAAAAGTTTTAGAGATAAAGAAATTTGTTAAAGCAAAAAAACAAAAAGAGGAAAGAAAGAAAGGAGAAAAAAATATAATTGTCATACAAGAGATTTTATTGAAAATAAACTTGCCTCTATTAGTTTGAAAAACACATTTTATCTTTGAAAATGCAATTAATATTATGATGCCATTAATCAAACTAATATTTGTTCACATTTTTACTTTAAATATTAAAAATACACTCATCTTTTTCTTTTTTTCTGTCTATTTTCTTCTTTTTTTTTTAATCAATTTCTTTGGTACTAAACTTTTTTTTAAAATAATGGCAATTAATTAATTTATTTTTAAATAAAAATAAACATAATACATTAATCTCAAAGTTAATATATAATTGAACTAAATATATATTTAAAACATTTAACATATACTTTAATTAGAATGCAACTTAATTAGAATTTAACTTAATTGTAATTAAAGATAATTTTAAAATTAATTAATTCTCATTGTTTTATAGTTAAAAGAAAAGTTTTGGATAAAAGAAAGAATGAAAAGAAAAACATAAATTAAGGATATATTAGTCTTTTTCATTTAAAATTTTCTTAGTAAATAACAACTCCAGGGTTAATGTATGTCTCACCAAATCTCAATGGTAACATGGTATATTTCAAACAAAGGTAAATTGCATTTTCTATCAAACGTGAAGCAGTAAATGTCTTTTACCCTAACTTTTTCACTTTCTTAAATTCCAATTTCCAAAGAAGTTATTAGCAAACCAATAATTATTTTATATGTACATCTTGAGCCCATAATTGATTGTTTTTCAATATTAGCGAGACCAAAAACCAAAATTCACTAAAATTTTGGGGCTTTCACTAATGTACTCATTTAATTTTTTATTCTAGTGAGATAAGCCACCTTGCTTTTAGACCCGATAATCTAAAATAAGATATAATAATATAATATGAAAATGATAAAAAAATATAAAAATAATATGATTTAAAATTTTAACAAAAAACATATATAAGTTTATTGAAATCAAAAATATATTTTACATTTTTATACTAACATGAATTATACAACATAATTTTTATATAAAATATAATAATATATATAAATTATTAATATTTTATATAATATAAATACACTAATTATCAAATCTCACCCAGATGGAATCTTAAAAATTTATAGTGGATAATGATGCTCAATTTGAGTCATTTTACGGATAAATTATGAATGCATTGGTTAAGTGGGACATTAGGAAATCAAAGGGGTAAAACTTTTCACCTGTACGTTTTTATTATAATTAAGGCCCTTTGTTTAGCATGCCAATTTAATGTTTCTCCACTTAGATAATGGTCATTAGTGCTGGAAATTGGTGCTTAAAGCTATAACAAAGAGGACAACTAATAACAATCTATAAACTATATATAAAAACACCAAAGTCTTAGAGAGCTGTCTTTTACAATGAAATGACTATATTAACCTTTACTAACATTTCTCTGAAATGACCAAATCCAACCCAGTTCACATTATGCTACAAATGAATCTCTTTCTCTCTAATTAAACATCCATGGAAGCAGATCTCCATAAAGAAAATGGCAAGTCCTGAAATCATTGTCGTCTGAAAATTTATCTAAACATTTCATCAAATAACTTCTTTGCTTCTTTAAGCATTCCTATTTTCGCATACCCAGAGTCCAAAGTATTCTAAGAACACAAATCCTTTTTCACACATTTCATCGAACAATTTTTAGGCATTTGATAAACTTCTGCATTTTGCATACATGTGACGATTTCAAATAACTATCCTAGGTAAAAATCCAAAAAAATTTATGTGTTGGCGAACATATTTGCTGTTGGTAAGAGCTCTGTTTTGACAGCAAAGCCGGATGAGAGTTGAGTAAAGAGAAGCTGAAAGTTTTTCAATTTGATTGAGGATTTGAATTGCTCCTTTTAAGCGTTTTTTGTTGCATAAATTGTGTAATTGGTTTAAGAGATTGTTTTTTCTGTTTAGTTTGAAAAATAATTTTTTTGCTGGAAATGTATATGAGTTTGGGTTTGAGAAGAAAATGAAGAAAAGATTATTGCTCTATTTTGGTGAAACAAAGATAAAGAATGAGAATTTGAGAAAATTTTGCCATATTATGCAGTTTTAGTTTTAGTGATTTACTATTTTAATTAATAAAATATGATTATATTAATATCCATATATATTAAAATAAATAAAAAAATTTTATTTAAATAAACAATTATTATTTAATTTAATTTAATTTAAACTTATATTTAACAATCAATTTAATATATATTTATAAAAATAAAATACCTTGGGGAATCAGCTAGAAACATATTATTTTTTTCCCCGTTCAATGACATTTTTCAATTTCTTTTTGTTTTTTTGGTGTTATTTTTAATACAACAAGATGGGACAATAAATTTGATACGACGGATAATTATGGTATTTGAAAAAAGTGTTAAAGGTAATTTGTTTTGACTCTAATGATTTAAGGGTGGTTTTATTAGCACCTAAAATTTTGCTTTATACACTTCAAAAATTATATTAGAAATTTAATTTTAAATTAAATTACTTAAATATTCATTAGTAAATTATGTTTTTTCCTTCATACACTCTTTGTTCATTATCTTTTCTTCTTTTTTCTTTCTTTTTCTCTGTAACTATCTATATCAAACCCAAAACCTATTCAAAATTTATAAACGTAGCCATAATATCTTGTATGTTGTAAAAATGGAAAGTGAACTTAGAAAAAACACTAGTAGCAATGAAGATTTTGGACCAAACAGTCAAGTAACTGATTTTAAACCCAAATTTGCACACCATCTCCCTTTACCTGAGATTGTTGGTGATTTCTGTTGATATGATATTTTTTTATTGTATTTGTGTATATAGAGATCGAGTGCCATGATCATAGACAAATGTACAGTGGAGGTAGTGGAGGTAGTGGAGACAATTGCCCCCACTAAGATCTTTATACCCTTAAAAAATGGATTATAAAAATGTTAAAAAAATTTAAATTCTTTATAATGTCTCACTGAAAATAAAAATAAAATATATAGTATATGTAAAAGTCAAAAACTATTTTAATAAAAAATAACTGATAAATATCTAAACAAACAAAATATTTCAAGGTTATTATAAAAAAAAAAAAAAGCAAGTGAAATGATTGTCCAAAGACTAGCCATTTTTCTTTACTTACCCACTTGTAGCTTTCACTTTTTGAAACTAAGAAGGCAAGACTAATTTTTAATAGAAAGAAAGAAACTAAAAAAGTAAAAAGAGGGGAAAAAAAAAGCCATTAAACTAAAGAAATAAATTAGAAGTTGATTATTTTCTTCTTCCTACAAGATATTCAAGTAAGTAATTTTTTTTATATTTTTATAATTTGTCAATCAGTTAATGTGATGAGTATTTATTTACTATTTAAAATTTTTTATATTGATATAATGATTTGATCATGTCATTGATAGCATGTATTTTTTTATCATGTTTGAGTTTTTTTTGTTTTATATTTTTCTTTATTTTTTTAGTTATTACTCATTTGGCTAAATTAATTTTAAGGCAAAGATTAATTTTTATATAGAGATTATAAAACTAGTTAGAAGTTTTATCCAATTTCTTGTGTGGTAGTATGTTTATAATATGTGAATTGCATTTTTACTTATATATTTCAAATGTAAGGTAGGTTGATCTTCATTACCATTCATAATTGTATTTTGAATATGTCTTCTTATTCTTTATAAGTTACATAAACTAAACTATTTAATTTAATTAGTTTTGGAGAAATATTTTATTAAGAGGAAGCCAATTTTTGAAGAATCATCTGGAATCAACACCACTGGCACACAATATTGTACAAAGAAAGTTCGTGTTGAATTAAATTTAAATGATCTTCTTTCGAATCTTACGTTATGATAAAAACTTTAAACAATAATGCTAACGATAGAGACAAGGTTCAAAGAGCTTATTTGCAAAAAGATCTCTATAAACCTTATGAACATAATTTTCTCCAAAGAAAAATTGGAAAGGCATTGCATGGTTTTCTTCCTACATGATTCAATGATTATGCTAACTGGTTGAAATATATTATAGACAAGCATGCAATTTTTTGTTTATATTGTTATCTTTATAGACTGAATATTAGAGAGCAAGTAGGTGTTGATTGTTTTGTTTCAGATGGATTTACAAATTGGAAAAACAAAGAAATATTTGATATTTATATTGGAGGTCCTAATAATGCTCATAACAAAGCGTGAAAATGTTGTCAAGATTTATTAAATCAAAAGCAACATATTCAATTTGCTTTTGCAAAACAAATATGATTAAGTACTAAAAAATTATCAAGTTTGCTTAACTACAACACTTGATTGCATTCATTTTCTTTTATGTCAAGGTTTGGCATTTCATGGTAGAGATGAAATTGAGAATTCTCACAATCGAGGAAATTTTCTTAAGCTTTTTAGATTTCTCGCCAATCATAATAAAACTATCAATAGTGTTGTCTTAAAGAATGTATTGAGAAATTCAAAAGTAATAGCACACAATATTTAAAAAAGATCTTGTTTGCACCACAATAATTGAGACTACCAATACTATCATAGAAGATCTTGGAGATAGATTATTTTCTATTTTACTTGATGAATCTTATAATATTTTAATCAAAGAACAAGTTGCTATTACTTTGTGCTATATGGATTCTAAATGGCATGTTATGGAATATTTTTTAAATGTAGTACATGTTAGTAATACAACCGCTTTATCACTTAAAACAGCTATTGAAATATTATTCTCTAAGTATAATTTGAGTATGTTAAGGATTCAAAAGTAAGATTATGATGGAGCAAACAACATGCAAGGTGAATTCAATAGTATAAAAACTTTGATCATGAAAGATAATGCATTTTTTTATTATGATCATTATTTTGCTCATTAACTTCAAAAAACACTTATAGCTAAGGCAAAAAATTCATGTTCAAATTGTATTACTTTTCAACATTGTGATAAATGTAGGGAATATTGCTGGGGCTTAATGTAAATAAAAAGATATTCTTCGAGAAAAACAACTTGATAAAGTTGTTGAGGCATTACAAGTCAATGAACTTTCTATGAGAAAAAGGTTTAAATCAAGAAATAATTCTTCAACGAGCTCAAAATACATTATGGGTTCACATTATAGGACTTTAATTAATTTGATCATTATGTTTGATTCCATTATTGACGTGCTTGAAATTGTTATAGATGATAAGAATAACTTGGAGCAAAGAAGTGAAGTTTTGCATTATTAGATTAGACTCATTCTTTTGACTTTGTTTTTAACTTGCATTTAATGGAAAATATCTTGGGGTTTACAAATGAATTGTCCTTGGCATTATAAAGGCAAGATCAAGATATTATAAATGCAATGGCATTAATAAGAGTAGTGAAGCAATGACGACAAATGATGAAAGATAATGGATGAAAATCTTTGCACAAGAAGGTTTCTTTATTTTGTGAAAAAACCAATATTGGCATCCTAAATATGGATGATATATTTGTAACTTGTAGAAGACCTCAATATAATGTTCAAATAATGACAAATTTACATTATTATTGGGTTAAGTTTTTTTACAAAATAATTTATATGCAACTTCAAAAGCTCAATTGTCATTTTAATGAGGTGAATATGACGTTATTTTTTTGTGTGGCTTCTTTAAATCTTTGTAATTCTTTTACAGCTTTTAATAAGGAAAAGTTAATATATCTTACACAATTTTATCTAACTAAATTTTCTAATGTAGAGCTAGTATTTCTTGACAATCAACTTGAAACTTACATTGTTGATAATATCATGATGAATTTATAAGCTTGAAAAGTACTAGTGACCTTTTTATGAAACTTGTTGAGACAAAGAAACATTTTGTGTATCCATTGGTATACTTATGAAATTAGTTTTAATATTACCAACTCTTTATTGTATCAGTTGAAAGATCTTTTTTTGTTATAAAGATTGTGAAGATTTTACAACATTTTCAAAATATGAAAACTCATAGAAAACAATTGTAACATGTTATTTTTATGTATACATAAAATAGTTTTTTATATATTTTAGTTAACTTATATATATTTAGTATATATATATATATATATATATATATATATATATATATACATTTGCCCCCACTGAGTATAAATTCAAGATCCGTCCCTAGCTATGACAACTACATTGGGCATTTTTTATGTTAAAATAATTGAAACTTCTTAGTGTATTTCCTAATATCATTTTTACTGATAAAAATTTGACATTGATGAATGCAATAGAGGCTATATTTTCTAGCATAACTAATTTTTGTGCAAATTGCATACCTTAAGAGACGTGCTTGTAAATTGTAAAAAGTCTTTTTAAGTGAAAGGATAAGTGGAAGGCATTCATGTTAGGTTAAAGTGTTCTTGTATTCTTTTTTACCCATGATGAGTATGAAAAAAATCTAAGTTTACTAAAAATTTATTACCACACTTATTCGGTACAATCAAATATTTGAAATAGTTATGGTTGACAAAATATAAGGATAGATTTGTCGCTGCTTGATAGATAAAGTAATGCACTTTGAAAATGTTACAATAAATAAATATGATTTTTTTAAGATTATTTAGATTTCATAATTTATAAAAAAGCATTCATTCTAATATATCTTTATTAATTCGTTTAGAACTGAGGGTGTACATGCAAAATTAAAAAGATATCTTGGATCATCTTAAGAGGATTTTGAATCATCATAGAAGACAATGAATGCTCTTATTGAGTTGCAACATATAGAAATAAAGGTTTCATTTAAAAGAGATCTTACAATTATCAAGCATAATTACAAGCCTTTATTGTTTAAAAAGTTGTGAAATTTGGTATTTAAGAGGACACTCAATATGATAGTTATAGAGATAAAGTAAGTAAATCAGGTTGGAATTGACAAGCATATTTGTCATTACGTGATTAGATGCAAACATGGATTACCTTGTGCACAAAAAATTGTAAAACATATAAAGGTGGAAAGTTCAATTTCTTTATCTAAAATGCATCCTCATTGAAAAAAGTTGGATTTAATAAAGAGTCAAATGGTTGATATCTTTGAAAAGTTCTCCATTGTGTTTGAGGTTGAATGAATCATAAAACGATTTAATGATAGTGATGAGTTTGAAAAATTAGCGATGAAAAAAATAGTGAGAAGTAATCTATCAACAACTACCTTGATTCCATCATTAGAGATTGCTAAGACAAAATGTGGCAAAACTATTAAAATAGATACATCTATGTAAGTAACCCATCATACTGTGAGATTGTGTTATCAGCACAAAATAATACATCACCACTAATTATTGTGAATTCAATTAAAGCGATAACATAGATTGGTAAACATCCTATTCAATGTTCTTATAGTAAAAAACAAAATGAAATATTTCAAAAGTTTATTAGTAGAGTTACATCCATTTATATAGACCATTGTTGATGTTAAGATAAATAAACATTGTTGTTTTCATTTTATTGCTAGATTGCTTAGATTGGTTTTAGATGATTAGGTACAAGTGTGACAAGATTTAATTGATGAATTTAATCGATATCGAAGTGAATGTCATATTGTATGAATCAATGGTGAATGTGAAGGAATTGTTAAAAACTTTATCGTGTTTCAACACTTGTGCCTCTTCCAAAAGTGGATGGCTTTACTTGATATGGGTCATTTGATTGCCTCATGATACAATATCATGCTAGTCCATATTAGTTTGAGGTAGTACTTGACCTATTTTGTTTTTAGATTAGTACAACTTGTATCATTGAAGCATAGAGTTATTATAATTGGATTTGTAAATGATTTCATTTTGTGCAATGATCGCTAATTAGATTTGATATTTATCATTTTTATTATTTATAATTACATTATAATTGATACTTATCATATCTATTTTGTGCAAGTGTTTATGAAACCTCTCTCATCAATACTTCCAATTGTATGCAACTAACGTAAAATTTGATATGAATGTGCCCGAAGATGGGAGGCTTCATATGTACCGCATATAAAGGATTTCAAGTTATTATTTAGCAAAAACTTTGATGTAGCCACCCAAGAAACAATTAATGTAAATCGATGGCTTTTTATACATTATTCATTTATTTATATGTTTCATTTGATTTTCAGGATATGTAGTTACTTGATTATATGATTTATATTTAACAAGCTCTTCAATGTATATATTATTTAGCAATTTCTTAAATGAATAAGTTATACTTTGATAATATTTGTAGCAAATAAAGTTATATATAATATCAATATTATATATGTCAACATAA